>NC_142930.1:40227583-40245083 GCF_046866305.1 Octopus bimaculoides | reverse complement strand
ACGAACGGGCAAACAGACAGAAGGATTTTTTTAATTCATGAACTTTTGTTCTTTTCTCTAAAACTATATATTTATATATTTTATTCCATGAAACTTAATTTAATTTTCATTTTTAATAAATTAAATTTAATTGAGATTTTACCTGTAAATTTGGATTTTTATCCCCAATATTATTATTATATGTATATTTATATATATACATATATGCATATACCTATATATATGTATATATCTATATATATTTATATGTATATATATGTACATATGTGTGTATATATATAAAACCTACCAGGTTTTTTTCACTTTTGTTTTGCTGAATATAAAGACGTTGTTCTGAAGACACTGTATTGCAGTTTTAATGCAGCTTCTTTAGATTTGAAACCCCGTTTATATTTTGTTAAAGAATTTGTCTTATGTAAAGCTTTGTTACTAAATGTATATGTACGCATACTATATCAGCATTTTGATATATTTGATGTGCAGCTGAGGTAATATCTACGGTTTGTTTGAGTTGTGGAATATTATTTAAGCATTACATTGCGTGACAGGCATTGAGAAGGAGCAGGGACAGTTAATGGATACACTTACAGTACGTAGCTTCTTAGTTTAGAATTCGTGGGGTTTTAGAGTAGTATTTTTCTTTCTCAGATGGAGTCTTGACTCTTTGAGTTATTTGCGTGCATATTTTTAAAACTAGATCATGTTGAATTCATAAGACTGCTTATCTGGTTATTTGAAATAGGAGATCGTTCAATACGGAATGATATGTTACTGTACCCTTTAATAGAGTGGTTCATCTTATTAATCTACGAATAGCCACAGTTACAATTCCTGTTATAAATTATTTGATTCATTACTATTTACTCGATACCAGAGATTGAGCATTAACAATTTCACTTTGATTAAGGTATGTCGTAATATATGTATGAGAAAGAGAATTTATGTCACGGCCAGTGCATGAACGTCAATGCATTTGTTGCATTTTGCAATATCTGAGTAGTGAAGGTTATCTGCAAGCTTCGGCATTGTAAAGTATAAGAATTTTGCCGGGTATCTATTCAATATGATATGGGATTTGTAGTTAAAAGTTTAATTTAGAATATTAAAAGCAACCTTTGAAATATTAGTAAAATACTTTTGGAGCGTTGCACCAGGTTATGTTTCTTCTCCCGGTTAAACTTTCGGTTATATGTACTCGAGGATAGTTGACAAGTGGTTTCGGTTTATTTACGTACCTGTAATTTAGCGGTTCGCCTAAAGAAAGCTATAGAGTATGTATGTACCGGGCATTAAAAAATGTACACTTACGTACTGAGGTTGATTATATATATATAAAGGCACACTCAAACACACACACACACACACACACACCTATGCATGGATATTTTATCACTCAATTTATTAAAAGGAGGTTTGCATAGAAATAGATTTGAAAAAAAAAACAATATGTATTGCATAAGCTACCATGAAAACCACTCTGAGGGCAAAGCTTGTGCTACTGTCATACTTGTGCGAACACAAGTATGGAAGTCTAACAAAAATATGCTCATTTCGACCGGTAAATTGATTACATTTAATTACATATTGGAACTTGAAAAATCAGTTCAGAAGATGACGATTTTGAAATCTTTTCCGACATTTAAAAACTATGAGAAGAAAAATTATTTCTGTTATTTGCCATAATTAAATGTAGACAACTATGATGGTTTCAAAAAATTTTGTCGTACATTAGTTTGAAATTATCGCAACAGATCTTTCGGATTCTGTATCCGGCGATCGCACATTTGAAACCAATCATAGAAAGTTATCGAGTAAGATATTTCAGATTTCTATATGAAAGTGATATATTTTCACTTGCTTAGTTTCATTTTAAAATTTAAAATCAGTTTCCTACATTACACTTATGTGAAATGGGATTTTTATCACTCATTGACGTCCTGTTCACTGAATGGGAATACTTAATTGAACTAAATTAGATCGATTGCGTGTCTGTCGCAAGTCAAAGAATACGAAAATATCACTCGAAAGCAAGCTCATCTTTCTCATTGACATCGATTTTTCATTTGCCAAATAAAGTTGTAAGTAGTTGTTTTGATGATGTTGTTACATTCATGCAAACATACACACACACACACACACACACACACACACACACACACGCGCGCGCGCGTACACACGCGTACACACACATTTATTGTATGAAAGACAAATTTATTTTGTAAAAATATAATTTGACTTCACGTATAAGTTCGTCGAAATATTTCTATTTATTCTGAAATATTCTGCAGTTAAGGAAAAAATAAGCTAGAGAAACTGCCCATGATGAGTTGAGAACACTCACGACTCTAAATTTAAAGTAATTTTATGTTCCTGAAGAAGTATCATTGCTTAGAGGCTGTGATATTCGTTATTATGTCTCCATATTTTAGACTCGGTAAATGCATCGAAGTTCAAGTTTAATATATTGTTCAATCATACTTTTCTTTTCTGCTCCAGGCACAAGGCCAGAAATTATTGGGTAGGGAGCCAGTCAGTTAGATGGACCCTAGTACACAACAGGTACTTAATTTATTGGCGCCAAAAGGATGAACGACAGAGTCAACCTCGGCAGAATTTGAATTCAGAACGTAAAGACAGACGACATACCTCAAAGCATTTTGCCCGACGTGCTTACGTTTCTGCCAGCCCGCTGCTTTTGTTCAATTATTCTTTTAAGATAAGAGAAATTCACTTTGATTTTAAAACTAAATTTTGCAAATCTCAAGCTTTCCAGGGTTAGATAACGTGGAAGAAGCGATTAGCTGCAATTTGAATAAACAACAATTATATATTCAATGAAATAATGAAATTTAGAAAGCAGAAGTATTGTCATTAACTTTGAATATAAATCAAATTGAAGTTGACATTAAGAAGATGTGTCCCATAAAAATATTGACTTTTATCGACCACAGTACAATTTATCGTCTTGATATGCTGTAGGATACAACATAATGAAATGAGGTAACCTTTATGATTTTCCTTGCAGAAGTTAACTCTAGCTTAGTGGCCAGTGCAAATGACCACTTAGTGTTTCGCTATAACATTCAACGAGTTTGATATTACGATTAATGTGATTGTAATAAAAAATTCTGTATCAGAGCTCTCAAATCTCTAATCTTTACAGTTTGCAATAATTTTATCCCAAACACATGATAAAGATGGTTAATTGACTGAAATCATTTTCATAATAAATTTCGTAATTTTACATGCAATTTAAACATTTCGGTAAATTGTCGGTGTTGTAGTTCTCAGAAGATTTCTCTACTTCGCTTAAGTTTTGGTATCAAAGCACCTATGGAAATATAAGCCAATTATGACCGCTTTCAATTTAACACAGCATGATAACTTCCCATTAACTATACATAAAGCTAGCTAATTTCCGGAAATTTTGACATTTGTACGAAAACTGTTATATTTTAGCACTTCAGTGTATGAAACGTCTATTCCCCAAGTGCACACTAAATAGATTAGAAACTATGAATGTTTTTATTAGCGAAATATTAAGGTTTCAACTTAGCAGAATTCAGAATTGAAAGTTATTCACGTTTATGTATGTTCCTGTATATCAGAAGTATTTTTTAATGACATCAGCAGAGAAGAAATGATAGAAGCTGTGAACCATTTGAAGTCCGCTAGAGGAGGTGTTCTCATATCAGAGATCTACCTTAATGCTTAGAATATATTGGTCTCCAGTTAAGACATACAATGTCCAAATGGTTCTATGAAATTGTGTGATTGATTAAGTGTATCGACAAAGAAAAAAATCATATATTTGGATTTGCTTCAGCACAAATTCTATCTTTTCAACTTCACTTTGAAATGGTCGATCTAAGCTAGAAAACTTACAAAATTTGCATTGCCGTGGTATTGAACCCGCAACCGACCTGAGGAACACTTGAAGGTGTTTGATATGAAAATATCAGGAATACTTCATCAAGCCTTAAGGAAACGTAGATCATAAAGAATCTTTATGAAATGCCATTACAATCATTACTAATGGAAGGAAATATATTCTCAATACACATCGAACAGAAAACATAAATTATTCAAAACGGAAGGACGAATTTCATGTTTGATGTGAAATTGATATACACTTGTTTTGATATCTATTTATGACAGTTCGGTATTCAACGAAAATAATGTTTTTATGCAGCACCAGTAGATCACCGCTTCTTCGTGTGAATATCTACTCCTATTAGATATTTCAATCCACGTGGAAATTAATAAGTTAAGTGCATAAAGATCATTTCTGCTCATAAATCAAATATGCTGAACTCAAGTAATATATCATCCGAACTAAATAGCAGGAGTACAAGGACAAACGTAAATTAACCAACTTGGGATCACATGCAATTGAAATGGAAGATCTAAGTATGAACACAACTGATAAATCGAAAGGGCTGGATAAGTAGATATACGAATATATACTAAATATATAAGGATAACCATAATACATGCTTCACAGTTTCAAAGTGTTGAGTTAATGTTATGATATTGGTGTTGCTGCTATTTACCGTTGTCAATACAGTCGAAGTAAACCACGATCAGAGGCATTCCAATCACGACCATCCCTTCTGTATCGTGATATATTTCAATGTGAAATTTCCATTTTTAAGACAATAATGTCATTTAAATTCCTACTTATAAAAGTATTATCCCTTAACAGAAATTTTCATTGGAACACTAATAGATTGAGTTAAAATTCAATTAGATTTAAACCAGAATAAATGTATTCAGAAATAACCAAGTATAATCAAATAGTTGCTTTAATGTGTGAATTTATCATTATATTCATATATTTAAATTTTCGGGAAACGTTTATGTTAGCGTCTCCTAGCATATATAATTAAAATAAACAAGATCTACGTTGTCTGAGAGTGAATCGTCGTGTCTTGATTACGCTTCTTCATATACCTATGGTAGAATTGTTCAATTTTACAAGGCAAATCTTATTTCACAGAGTAATTATTCATGGTATATGATGACAGTCATGGCTTAAAAGGAGGATCAGAAAGATTTGGAGACTATAGTTGCAAATCATAATACTCACTTTTCAACATGTACTATGAAAGGTACATCTAATTATCACCGAGTACTGTTTACAGTTGAATGTTCAAAAAATTAGAATATGCAGCCGTATAGTAATAAGTTTGCTTCCCAACCACATGTTTCCGAGTTAGGTTACCCTGTATGACACCTTTGAATGAGTTTTCAACCATAGCCTCTGACCATCTAAAGCCTTGTGCATGAATTTGGTAGAAAGAAACTGAAAGAAACCGCCTGGCAACTGGTATTGGTTTGTTTACCTCTTCATGTCTTAGCGGTTCGACAAAACAGACAAACCGATACAATAAGTAACGGGCTTCAAAAGGCATTGGAGGTTGGTTCTTTGGGCAAAAATTTCTCCAGGCAATGTACCAGCATAGCAGCAGCTTAATGACTGAAGCAAGTAAAATTAAGAGACAATCATTAACGTTAGCGAATTTAAATGCACATAATTCTACTTGGGTTATTAGAAGTTTTGTTTACATAGATGCAACTGTTAAATACATTATATTTTCAAATACATGGTCATATCTTTTATGCCCTTTATAATATTTTCTCTACTTTTCCTTTATAGTTTTATGTCAACTTACTCTTAATATTCTTCTTACATGATAACAGCTTCTATCATCTAATAACTTTTCTAATTCAACATTATCAAAACAAGCATTCATTCTATTATCCGCATATCTTTATATTTTACCTTCTATTTGTTTCAGTCATTAGATTGTGACCATGCTCGGGGACAAATTTGAAGAATTTTAGTCGAACGAATCAATCTCAGTACTTGTTTTTTTTTTTTGAAAAACCGGTATTTTGAAGGAAGTTCATGGGCCAAGTGCTCCGTATCATATCCTTTGCTTTCCAAGGAGTCTTCTATCATGTTTACTAAATGAAAAGAAATCACAAGTCCATAAATTGAACATATCTCTGGACTCCTAAACCATGAGTCAGTTGTGGATGAAACAGTGATTGATACTATGCAACAAAGACCTATCATTGGCTCCTTAAATTGCACTCCCTGAATAGATGACGTAATGACATCAAACCTGGAAACGATGGAATTTGTGCTGAGGTCATGCGATTTGGTGGTGATTACATCATACAGTGATTACATCATACATTTTATCAACTTCCTTTGCTGAACTGCATGTTACGTAAGCGCAACAACACACTCACATGCACGCATACATACATACATACATACATACATACATACATACATGAGGCATTGCATTGCACCATCCCTCTAATCTGCACTAATAAGTTCATGAAGGGAATGTGTGATGTAATCACCACCAAATCGCCAAAACATAGTAGTGAGTGACAATTAAACAGTCTAGGTAGGAACCAGGTAGGAACATGGTTCTATGACTGGAATTAAGGAGGTAGCGTGGGCGTGTATGTGTAAATATAGGAGTTTAGCCGTGTTTGGAGGCGGGCACATAGTGATAGTGATGTTTGCAGCTTCGTAGAGCGTATTAAGTGTAGAGATTTGAGCAATTACAGAAGTATTGTGGTATAGATAAATGAGGATGTGAAGTGCTGGTATGTATGTAAAGCTAGGGTGGATGAGATGACTAACAAATCTGGTGTGACAAAGTAAAACATGGTTTGAGGTCTACCCTAATCAGTTGCTTGTTGTGGTTGTATAGTAGATGCACTTTACCATCTTTTGAAATCATTACAGCTATTACAACCGTCTACAGGAGCTCGAGAATTGCAGGAGGGAGAGAGGGAGATATCATTAAATCTAGAACCTTGCCGAAACGTGAAGGACACCGATGGTGCTAGTTGTTTGTGCCTAACTGAGCGATGAAATAAATCGACCACCCAAGTACGCTATGGCGGAGGTTGAAATGAGGACACAAACTATTGCTAGAGATAAGAAATACATCCTGTCAGACTTTCTAAGAATTCCGTCAGTTTATTTGCGTAGATTAGTACTTTATTTATCAATCCTGATAAAGGAAATGTAAAGTTGTCCTCGGCGGTATTTCAAATCAGAACTCAGGCACATAAAATTATCAATCAATCAATCAATCAATCAATCAATCAATCAATCAATCAATCAATCAACTTATCTATCTATCTATCTATCTATCTATCTATCTATCTATCTATCTATCTATCTATCTATCTATCTATCTATCTATCTATCTATCTATCATCATGGACGGACGGTAGACACATCGGCTCCCATGTAAGTTGCATTTTTCACCTCTTAAAAGACCTATTTTGTTTTAAAATTTTGTATAAGTTGTGTATAACACAAAATACTTCGTGAACATATATTTTTCAAATCGGAAATAGCTCTATTTAGACCCTTATTTCCAAAAATTCAAACATATCTTCCTCGTTCCTAGCCATATTCTGTAAAACGAATATGGCTAAGGTTTTCAACGAGGCCGACTTCCCGCTCCTAATGCCAGAGGCGAAAACACTTAATGCCGTTCCGCATGAACGCAGACAAGTGATGAAGAAGAGCAATGATTCTGAGTCAACTGCTGCTGCCTCAACCACCACCACTACCACCATCACGTGTACAAACTCTGCTGCTACAGCAGTCTTGCCTGCCACCGTCACCAGTTGCAACAACAACAACAACGACAAAGACAACAAAAACAACAACAACGACAGCGACACAAATGTCCTTGCTAACACGACCACTGTCCTCACCACTGCTACTACCAGTGACAATAACAACAGCAACAACAACAGGACACCGGCCTTGAACACCAACACCACCACTACTTCGACAAACTCTGCCGCCACTACCACCACCTTTGAACCTGGCAGTACCAACACCACTGTCAACACCACCATCAACAACTACAAGACGAACAAGATAAACAACACCACAAACGCCACAAACAACATATCTGCCAGCATCACAAAAACAAATTTTGCCGATGCAACGAAAGAAAAAGAACAATATTAACATTCACCCAAAAACAAATCAATGACACAAAATCCCTTCTCACGAAAGAAGGTGACACTACAAATACACATACCAAAAGAAATCATTGAAAATACAAACAAGAAGCACATATCATACAGACTTATCAACAAGAAAACGAAGCGACCGGAGAATTTCTCCACCCAAAAAATTGAGATTTGTCTCAAACCGGTATGGCCCTTTCAAAGTCATGTTACTTGGGGACGAAAATTTGCCACGGTCCTAGTACGCTTTAAGAGCGAACAGTTAGCGAAGGAATTTTCGACACTCTCTCTCCACACAGATGACTTGGTGATGATACCGAGTTATCTTGGACAGAGAGTGACGAAGGTGACAGTAAAGAATGTCCCTTCACAAGTGGAAACACAGTGGATAGTAGGTTCTATATGCCTCGAAATGGAGGAGGCAAATATATTAGAAATTGCTACTGCAGAGGAGAAAAACTGGGAAGGAGGAAAAAAAGTCGAAGTCCTCCTCCACATCACTGAAGAGGAGGGCCAAAAGATCCCCACACACATCCAACTGGCAAAGGACCACAAGTTATATGTAGTGGTGGAGGGAAGGCGGCCACGTTGTTATGTATGCGGCAGCGAGGCACACCTCAAGGACAGTTGCCCAACCGCCGCCAACCAAAAAAAGCAACAAGGGCAACCACCAAAACCCGGAAAAAAACCCTACTACCAACACCACCATCAACAATCAAAACAAGAGAAATACAAGCAACACTGGCAACTGAGAAGACAACAGCATCTACAAAAACAACAAGTGAGGAAGCAGGGGAAAAGAAAGAAAATTCCAAGACTGTTTCCCCCTCCCCCACATCACACACACCTCACACAAATAACAAGCCATCAGCACCAACAAAAACAGCAACACAACCACTCACACAAGCACACACAGACGCTCACAATTTGCCCCTACCCCCTTCCGATTCCTCAGAACCTTCGTCGGAAGATGAAAGTAATGAGGAATGGCAAATAGCCCAGAAGGGAAGGAGGAAGAGGAGCAAGAAAAGAAAAGCAAACACAAACAAAGCAGGGAGATACACAACTCCCGAAAACACTCCAGACACCAACACAAGCACACACAACTACAACACAAGCAACAAAACCCCAAAAGCAAGTACACTCACAATGCTCACTGCCATCAACACAAACAACTCAGAGTTGATGGAATACATCAACACAAAAACAAACATAACAAACGAAGACATAAAAACCAGCAACCACCCATACACAACAGCGCCAGAACACATCAAAATACTACACATAACACCAACCCTGCACCACACACTAAAATCTATTTTTCCAAAGGCAGTTGGCAAATGCCAAAAATACCTGGCGAAAAAACTATATAGTGATCTCCTCGAAGAAAACCCGAAGGAGGAGACACAAAAACTCTCAAACGCTAAGTGACTCTCTTTATAAAACTTTAACACTCAAATCAAAATGATGCTCAAGATTGGTTGTGTAAATGCCCGTGGCTTGGGGTCCCCTTGGAAACAAGGGTACCTCCTAAATGACATAAAGTCACATAAACTAGAAATCATAGCCATAAGCGAGACCAGACTCCATGATCCGCGGGCCCTATCATCCATGTTTGGCAGACAGTTTAACATTTATTTTTCTCCCTGTCTGTCGAGAATGGGCGGTAGTGGAACGGCGGTACTCTTTCGCAAGAGTCTGGATCTAGAAGTAAAGACAGTATTCATAGACCCGGAGGGTAGATTGGTTGTTCTGGATGTCGATGACAGCGATGGGTGTGCTTTTCGACTCATATCAGTATACGCACCACCTTTAACAGGTAGGCCGATTACTTTCGACGTCTAGAAGTATTCCTAGGAACGTCTCGTCCTTTACTTTTAGTGGGGGATTGGAATGCTACCTTGGACACGCATCTAGACTATGTGGGCAGAGATAGGAATAGACGGGGATGCAAATGCCTCAAAGACCTGCTCAGACGCTTTCAACTGTCTGACAGGTACCGACTCGATTACCCGAATGCGCCAATGTGGACATGGACAAACCGCATCGGGTCGTCGAGATCGTATCTAGATAGAATACTGTGTAGGAGAGTAGATAGAGATAGCAAAGGGTGTCCACAATTTCACATAATCAGCTACACGGATCACAAACTTGTGACGTGTACGCTAGACTTAGATAAGACACATAGGCAGGGCCCCGGTTACTGGAAACTAAACGCGTCTTTCCCCTCGAGACAAGTTTTCAGAGACCGGATTAGCACGTTAGTAAAGAGGGCTTTGACGGGAGCCATCATCAATAACAAATGGTGGTTTGCCCACAAGAGAGCAATAAAAGCAGAAGCGGTTAGGTATAGCAAAGCACTAGCCATAGACAGAAACAGAGTAGAGGGTGAGCTAGTTAAGAAGCTAGAAGAGGCAATTAGAAGTGGCATCGCATCCGACGTTTTGGCGGCGAGGTTGGCCCTTGACCAACACTTCAACGCCAAACACGAGGGGTGCGTTGTCAGGGCTAGGATGCGTGCTCTAAGAAACGAAGGTGTTGGAGCCGCGCGAGAGGCCCGGGTGGCGGAGGCGCAACAGGGCAACAAAGCCACCATTCGGTCTCTGGTGGACGAACAGGGGCGCGAACTGCTCGAGCCAAGCAAAATGTGTGAGGCCTTTCAGCGGCACTTTGCTCGACTGTTTGGGACGAATGGCGAGCGATAACGCAGGGTGGACTTCAGTGCCTACATGCACAGCCTGCCACGACTCTCGGCAAGAGAAGCGGAGTGCTGCGAAGGTGCCATCACGGCGGCGGAAGTGAGGGACTCGATGGCGGGTTGCTCGAGGGACAAATCTCCGGGTTTGGATGGTCTGCCCTACGAGCTTTACAACTGTATGCCAGACTTGTTTGGAGACGTCTTGGTGGCGGTGTACTGCAACTGGCAGCAAAACGGGAGTATTCCCGGTTTTGTGAGTCGAGGAGCCGTAACGCTGCTGAAGAAAGATCCAAACAAGGGGGACGTCATAGATAACTTTAGGCCCATCACTCTGCTCAATACAGACTTGAAAATTTTGGCGAAAGTGTTAGCCAAGCGGTTGGCGCTTGTCATCGACAAACTGATCGGCAAGGCGAAAACGTGCGCGGTGCCGGGCAGGAGCATCCATGACAACCTCCATCTGATGCGCTACATCATAGAGAGGGTAGTTAAGGAACCTGGCATGTGTGGGGCCCTGATCAATTTAGATCAATCGAAAGCTTTCGATAGGGTAGACCATCAATACTTGGAGGCTGTCCTCATAGCGGCCGGCTTCGGTCCCATTTTCCGCGGCTGGATGGCTGCCTTGTACAGAGGCATCCGTTCGGTAGTTCGCGTCAATGGGCATCTATCAAGACCCTTTGACATTGCACGTTCGGTCCGTCAGGGATGCCCCCTCTCGTCGCTTCTGTACGTGTTGACTCTCGAGCCACTACTGCGGAAGCTGGCGACGCTGAGGGGCATCCCGCGAGAGTTGGGATGCGGGACGGGCGTGTCGGCATACGCGGACGACGTCACCGTCATAGTGTCTAGCCAAAAGCACATCGAGCTTGTCGGCGAGACACTGGGAGACTACGAAGCGGTAACAGGAGCGAAAATCAACCGGGATAAGTCAGTGGGCTTGCGGCTCGGCACCTGGAGAAGCAAGCCCATGCCGTCAAGTAGCGCCTCCGTCGTGGGACGTTGGACTGACGGTCCGGTTGAGTTGCTCGGGGTCTGGTTTGGTCCAGACCTCCAAACGGAGAAGAACTGGGACGAGATAACGAGAAGGGTGGCCACTCTAGCCCGGCAATGGGCCGAGAGGAAGCTTTCCCTGAAAGGTCGGGCGGAGGTGGCGAACACGTACATCGCGTCCGTCATCTACTACCGCCTGACCGTCGTTCCTTGTCCCGACCCTACCATCACCAAACTGGAGCGCATCCTCTTCCGCTTCTTGTGGAAAGGAAGCGTTCCGATGGTTAGGCGATCCTTTTGCTGCCAACACCCGTTAAAAGGAGGACTGGGCATGCCGTGGTTGATGATGCGCAGACACGCGCTGAGACTGCGACATCTCCGGCTCTACGTAGACAGCGGTGAACAGGTGTGGTCACCGTTTGTGCGGCGCCGCGCTTTCCCGCAGCTCGTCTCCATGACCGAACTGCAGTCATGGATCAAGAAGAGGCCGAGGAAGGGCGAATGGCACCGCGAGTGTCGCGCTGCTCTTCGGCAACTCCAACAACCCGGGTCAACCTTGAGCGACTGCATCACAACTAACGCATTCTATAGTGGATTAGTGGAGGGAAGGTACGACGACGATCTCGGGGCGAACCTGGGCGTCGACGAGGAATACCTGACCCGCCTGTTTAAGACGACCTTCGGGCCGGGACCTATGGACAACTTCCAGAGATCCCTGGCCTGGCAGTGCTATCGAGAAGCACTACCCGTTCGGGATAAGCTCTACAGGCATGGCTCGAGAAAAATGGGGCCGACCTGTCCGAGATGCCGGCAGAGCGACGAAACCGTTCTGCACGCACTCGTACAGTGTCCCACCATTTCCGAGCTGTGGGCTTACGTCGAACAACTGCTATCGCGTGTGGGACGAGTCGGTCTATCAGCCGAGTCTATCGTGAATATTGTCGCGCCTCCTTCCTTTAAACGGGAAGGAAGATCTATTTTCATCGTACTTGTGGCTATGGCGAAAGAAGGTGTATGGTGGACGCGTCTGAAAGGTCTAGAGACAAAGACTTTCCTCTCTGGGCAATCTCTCATCAACTTCTTCAAGTATCACCTGAAGAGGAAGGTGAGAGTAGAAAGGGAAGTCTTGTCTAGTGAATGCTTCAAAAAAAAGATGGGTGAATGTAGCAAGGATGGCACGTGTGAACGACGGAGCCATCTTGAGCATAACCCTATGAACAAGAAAAAAAAAATAAAACAAAAAGGCAAAAGAGAGACACTTACTGTTATAGTTTCTTCAATGAGAATATTGACCAAGGTTACCGTGGTCTTTTCCGTAGGCTTTTCCTTCCACGGCTAAACCTAAACTGTCCTCCCCTCTTTTACACGAGAACATTACTGTGTGATACACGATCCCTATTGATCGGCCTTTACTTTTTTTTTTTCGATCCCTTTTGATCGAACTCCCCCTTTTTCCCTTCCTACGATCCCTTTTTATCGACACCACCACTTTTTTTTTTCCCCTCCCAAAAAGAAAAGCTCTACATTGTATTTGTCCCATCTTCGTTGAGCCCTGTGTGGCTAATAAAAGAAATGTATCTATCTATCTATCTATCTATCTATCTATCTATCTATCTATCTATCTATCTATCTATCTGTTTGTCTGCCTGTCTGTCTGTCTGACTGACTGACTGTATGTATGTATGTATGTATGCATATCAATGTAACCTTCTTTTTCGTTGCATTTAAATTCTCCTTGTGACGTAAGAAGGGATCTTTAATTAATATTTGTAGGAAATGACACATGGAATGTCATACTGACACTAATATTGACCCCAGATGCAAAGAAACAATTTCGCATCTCTTTTATAATCATATTTTGCCTTAAAATACAACATACTACTACTACTACTAATACTACTACTACTTCTTCTTCTTCTTCTTCTTCTTCTTCTTCTTCTTCTTCTTCTTCTTCTACTACTACTACTACTACTACTACTACTACTACTACTACTACTACTACTACTCGTCATCATCATCATCATCATTATTATTATTTTCATCTTTTAGTTGCCTTCTGCAATTTTCCTATCAAATCTATTCTGTAATCTCTAGGGAATTCTTTAAACTGGTTTATTTTAGATGTTCATGTAATTATATTTTGTTACAAGCCTAGTACAGTTGCCATATTTGAATAAAGAAATGAACAAGAATAATATTTTATAAATACTAAGAGGCGAATGTTGTGCTTGAAACATCCAGAATCGAATTGTAAAACGATTAAAATTTAAAACTGCTTACTGACGTTAATAATAATTTTTTCTCATCTTGGCACTAGGTAGTAAGTCTCAGTGAAGGGAGCAAGTCGGCTACACTTCTTGACTGATACCTTATTTCATCGACCTCGAACGGATGAAAGGCAACACTGAACACAGCTATTTTTTTTTTATCAAAGAATTAAAAAAAAAACGTAGAAGAAACCCACTAGGCATTTTGTTCGACACGCTAACAATTGTGCCAGCTCACTGCCTTGCCGATGACAGTCATGATGGATTTTCATTTAGCCACAAGACCAACATTGCTGGATGGAAGTCTTCAGACGATGCAATCGATAATAGATCAATTGTAATTCATCGACTGCGGAGGGACGAAATGCAATGTTGACCAGGGCAAAGTTTGAAATGAGAATGTAAGAGTTGGAGCAAATATCGAAACGCCACTTTCTGACGCTTGTCAGAGTGAGAAAATTCAACAGTATCAGACGTTCTTATAGTGTATATACTTTTTGTATGATACACGCATGGCTGTTTTAATTTCATTGTGCTTATCTTTTGTAATCCTAGTAATTATTCTATCAGTCTTTTACCGAATCGCTAAGTTACGGGGACGTAAACACATCAATATCGGTTGTCAAGCGAGAATAGTAGAGGCGGGAAACACACACACACGCGCGCGCGAGAGAGAGAGAGAGTGAGAGAGAGAGAGAAAGAGAAAGAGAGAGAGAGAGAGAGAGAGAGAGAGTGAGAGAGAGAGAGAGAGAGAGAGAGAGAGAGAGAGAGAGAGGCGCCAGTTTCCGTCTACTAAATTCACTCAGAAAGCTTTGGTCGACCCGAGGCTATAGTAGAAGACACTTGCTAAATGTGCCACGCGGTGGGACTGAACCCGGAACTACGTGGTTGGTAAGCAGATTACTTACCACACAGCCATTATATATATACTTATTTATTTATTTATTTATCATATGCACATCGCTCTTGTCATAGGAACTGGTGGGTACATAGTCCAGACTACGACTATACTGGAGCCCCGCGTTAAAGGGTGTTTTAGTCTAAGAAATGGATTCCATGGCTTATTCTGCTATCCCCTAAGTTACGGGGACGTAAACGCATCAACATCACACCAACTATTGCAGTGGTTCACCTTCTCCAAAATATTCCATAATGTCCTGTTAATCACTGAATGTCAACCATTCAAACTATCCTGAGATAAAAAATAGGCCCTAAAATACATGAAAGGCATGGGAAATACCTGACCCTGGCCACATTTTCTGGTGCTCCTGTCTCTGAGTAATTGAATCGTGAAGATCAGGCTGTATATGCTTATTGAACGCATGTGAGAGGCAGATGCTGTTCCTGCTGACCTTAAAGAAGTGACCATCAACACAGTCTTTAAGAGAGGAGACTGGAAACTATCGCAAAGTCTCTCTTAGAATTGCTGGGAAAATCTTCACTAGGATCCTACTAGGTAGATTAGTGGCCGTCGCTGAGGACCTGATGTTTTGTGTTTGTCTTCTCCAAGAAAGGATACTAAAGCAGAGAAAGCTACTAAATTTTGAGTTCTGGGGCTTTCAGAAGGCTTTCTACAGTGTACTAAGACATGGAATGTGGGCTACATTGAGGCGTTTCGGCTATCCCGACTGCTTTACGAACCTCATCCATGCCCTACGCGGCCAGACCAAAACCGCTCTCTTCCAGTTCCTTCCCAATTACGACTGGCCTGAAAAAGGACGCTCGCTCCCACGCTTGTCTCCCTCCACCTCGGTGCCATGATCCATGAAATCACTCATATGTCTCTTGGTGAAGAAATCCGTTGCAGAATATATAGAGAACTCTAGATAGAGAATCGATTGAGAATAGATATAGAATACATAGCGAACACCACCCGCTTCAGATCCCGTCGACATACCAGCTTGGCTGAAGTACATAAGCCGCAGTACGCTGATAGCAATGTCACTTCCGCGCACCTCACTCAGTTTCCGATCTTCAGGAGGCTGTGAACCTCTTCAACAAGTTGTATGCCTACTTTAGTTTGACCAAAAGCGTAATGACGACGATGATCCTCGAACAGGGAGACCCTGGCAAACCTCCTCCGCCATCATTGTCATAAGGCTACGTGGTACTGTCCTGGAACAATAAGGCCAAGTCATTATCCTGAAAACCGTGGTAGTTTTCCCATACTTCGGAAGCTACCTCCCCAGCAATTGCACCCTTAATACATGGAGAATAGGATCAGCGCAGCACATAATGATTTTGGAAAGGAGTCTTCTTAAACCACAAACCCAACATCCGATAGAAAACCGTGATATGAAGAGTTTTCGTCCTTTATGGCTGTGACGCGTAGATGTTATTTCAACGTGACTTGCAGAAAATCGAAAATTTCCAACCGCACAGACTTCTCGTAAATACAAGGATTCGATGGAATGACTGTATTACAAATGAAGATGTTCTGCTCTTGCCGGACCGCCCAACATTTAAGCTACTGCAACCTGACATCATCTCTATTAGTCAGTACACTCTGCTTAGGAGGTTGTTGTGTCCTAGCATATGTGCTGCCTCTTTTAGTTTTCGTATTTTCCAGTGGTGTTCTCTGTCTATTATTTTAACTTCATCCCACAGGGGGAGGTGGTCTGTCACAGCTTTGCGATGTTCGTCTACTCGTATTTTGAGGTGCCGGCATGTTTCGCCTTTGTATAACCTGCCACAGCTGCATGGGATGGAGTACACGTAGTCTTTCGTCATATTCTCTTCTATTGGTGGTTTTACTCGGAGATATTTGCGAAGTGCTGTATTACTTTTGAATACTGTCCTGATGTCATATAGACCGCATATCTTTTGTATCAGGCCATAGAACTAGCACATATGCCAAGACACAACAACCTCATAAGCAGACCTAGTGCAGATATGAGCAGCATATGGGAACCGGTATGAAGGAAGGATAGAAAAATATTAGATTTATAAGCCTTAAAATTCACTCCATAATTGCTCACGGGCATATGGCGTAGTGGTTAAGAGCGCGGGCTACTAACACCAAGATTTCGAGTTCGATTCTTAGCAGTGGCCTGAAGGAAGGATAGAAAAATATTAGATTTATAAGCCTTAAAATAATAATAATAACGTCGAAAAATACCTTAGGAATGAGAACCCAGGTTCGAAATTTCTCTAAGACACCTGAAGAAGGCTGGAGGGTGAGGACAAATATCCATCAAATGTAAATAATGTACATAATTCCTCATCTCTTAAATATAGGTCTGTAAGAAATTTCTAATTTAAAAAGAATTTTAAAATTATCCACCAACAAAATTCAAGGTACTGAAAACAAATCGCTTATTTGGAGCCAGCACAAGATTTGTATTAAGTTAACTGAATTTTCTTCCTTTATATATCTGTTTTACTCTGGTTTGACAAATGCCCAGAACAACTTTTACTCAGAATTTACTCATATCCAGTACAGCACTTGCTTTTATATTGACTTTCTGTTTCGTTTATCTTTTACTTATTTCAGTCAACCGCACTACATATTTTTGTA
>NC_142930.1:40217583-40225083 GCF_046866305.1 Octopus bimaculoides | reverse complement strand
GACATTTAAACCGCACAAAATGCTGTGTGAACGTTTTGTGTGGATTTAGTTGGTCAGTCTACTCTGAAGTGGTAAAGTGTGCTATGACGTGTTAAATGTTGTCATCGGACAACCAGCACTCTGATGCAAGACTATTCCAAATTTAAGAATGTTGTCAAAAGGTGCTGCAAAAATTTTAAGGATTCATATGATTAAGGTTGTTGAAAATTTTAGTATAACTCACCCCTGTATAACATGTACGAGTAAACTATTTACATATACACATGTGCTACGTATCTATGTGTGTGTGTGCATCCATACATATATACCTAAACACACACAATCATATATATATATATATATATATATATATATATATATATATATATATATATATATATATATATATATATATATGAAGGTAGGTAGATAGATAGATAAGACAAATACAAATAGCAAAGTCAAGGCTGTGAGGAGTCTTCAGGACGTTTATAAAGAAAGAGATATTATGGATATCTCTTCATCAAAGACAATGTGAAAGAGGTAAATGGAAAAGGAGGAGATAAGGAAAATAGAGGGAAAAAATGAAAGTAGAGATATCATATAAAATTTTGCAGTTGCATCTCCATTATTCGAGTAAAGTGGTGAATAGAAGTGATAAAAATGTTTGCCGTACATAGTAAGTAGGTTCCGATAGTAGTTTGTGTTTAGCCATTTGAAAGTATGGAGTCGTGGATTCTCTAGCTGCCCATTCGAAGGGGTTATGTGGAGTGAATGAAGATTTGAGAATGCATTGGTAGTATCTGTGGATAGATGGGGGGATGTGTATGATTAGAATGAGATAGGTCACAATGAAGAAAGAAAGGAAAAATGAGAATGAGAGGAAGAAAGGGAGGAAAAAAAGGATAAACGAGTAATGTCAATAAGAAAGAGAGAGAAAAGAAGAGAGAGAGAGAGAAGGAAAAAGTAAAAAGAGTGAAAAAAAATTAAGAAAGGGCGATAGATGAGAGAAAAGGAGTGATAGTTGGTGGTGAAGATAATGTGAGGGGAGGACGGGAGAGGATGGAGAGGTGGGGATAGGAAAAGATGAGAAGGTAACGAGTGAATAAGTGTGAGATATGTAGGTAGGGGTGATATGATAGGGCTGTGTTAAGGGATGGGTAAAGAAAAGATATGGGTGGGGTGATACCAAAATAAATAGTAGATTTAGTAGTAAAATTTAAAATGAAGGGTAGAGTACAAAGACGTCAAAATTTCTACAAATAGACGTATGTGTGATAAGTAGATATCAGAAAGGAGGAAAGAAAGTATAATGACATACGTACGCTCGCACCTACATATATATACATGTGCGCATATGCATACATACATATACATGCATACGCATATACATAGGCACAGGTGCACTCGCGCTTACACATAGTCGCGCGCATGCGCATATTCAGGAACTTACATATACTTATATACACATACATACACATACTCATATATATTTGTATGTATATATATAAATACATATGTGTGTGTGTCTACACACACACACACGCACACACACACACACACACACACACACACACACACACATATATATATATATATATATATATATATGTGTACACATATATATATATACATACATATATATGTAAAAGTACGTGCGCACACATTTACACACTTATGTTTCCGCTTGTATGTCCAAATATGTAGTATTAAATGATTGAGATAGAGGAGTTAAAAAATTAAAGATTAAAAATTAAAATGGAGATAAGGGAAGTTAAGTAGGGTTGTTGGAGATTATCTAAGGGATGTTGTGGATATATTCTATGTGGGAGGTTTCTAAGTATAAAATGTTTGGAAAGTTTTGGGAATTTTCGAACGTAATAGCTGTACCCAACTCCAACATTGAACCCCATACATTAGACCACAACCATAACCCAACCTATCCTACTAAAAGTATCCAGAATACTACCACAACTTCCACCACCGTTACAGATAGAATAAGTAACAACAACGACTGATATGGCTTCAGGGTTCTCTGGAAGAACTGAGATACTAGCCATCTTTTTCCTTTGATCCAATTTAATATCCACTGTTTGGGGTTCTGATAGTAGGCTGCATGTTATTTTTTGCTGTAGTCATTTGTTTTTCGTCTTCTTTCACCAACTTGATTGTTCGTGCCGTTTTCCTCCGCTACTTGTGTCCTCTGTGTCTTTCTTTCTCCAGAATATGTGGCAAGCACTTATTATGGCACAGTTTGCATCTCTTTTGTATCCCTTTTGCATCACTTTTGGTAAATGCTGTTTTGCATCCTGACAAGCTCTGTGACAGGATGCAGGTTTCTTCACAAAGCCTACACAGCTAGCGATACCTAAATAACTGACACGCTTCACTTTGGAGTTCCAGTACAACTCAGGAATTTGCGACCTGGAATTCCTCCATTACGACAACAAGAATTTAGAGCTGTTCAAATCTTATGCATATATTTACTGAAGCGAAACCGTGAAACCTAAAGTGATACCAAATCACCATTATAAGTATGTGATCTTCTTCCCCTTCACATTTATACTTTTCATTGGCACCTCATACATTGTCATATTAGTCTCTTCATATTAGTCCCAGGAGAAGTCTGCGTTCGTAGATTCATCCTTTGCATTTTCGAAGAGGCTGCATTCATTCATTTCTCATCAGCCACTTCTCTGTCTGTTTCTCAGTAATGGTAATATTGCTTTTGTCAAACTATTTCAAAGGCATTTCATTGGATTCTTTATTTTAGCCTAAGTTACAAAATGTTCAAGCGAATTCACCATCTATTTTACCTCCACATTGAAGAAACACACGTATAAAAAGTTGTATCACTGTGCCAATCGGATTATAAAACGCTGTCATCCATTACAGGACACAACGCGCTTTCTCTCGTCTCTCCTCTCCAGCTAACTGGAGAAGTGCAAGGTGAAATGAAATATTTATCTCACGAGCACAACGCACCGCCTTAAAACTGAAACCACGTTTCTACGTGCAGCACCGTAACAACTACAAACCTATGTCACCCACGCACCCGCACCCGCACATTCACTCATAAGACACGCGTTTATGATATGTGAGTGTGTGTGTGTGTGTGTGTGTGTGTATCGAAAACGAATGAGCTAGGTAAAATAGCTCAATAAAGCCAATGACATGAATTTAGAGAAGTAACAAATGCGAATAAATGTGTATCACAACCAATAGAAGATATGCTCTTGATTTTTGAATCTATCCACGCTTTGTGAAAGAGAAAAGGAACGCATCGTGGCAATTCGGAGAAACCTCCAATGTAAACATAAATACATGCCCCAAATTTACCTTCGTGTTAAAAATGACTTAATTTTTAAAAAATCCTAGTTGGGGAAGAAAAGACAGGACATTACATCATTTGTTGTCATGAAAACTTATTCATAGCGAAAAAGAAACAGAGTGGAAAAAAAAATAACTCCATTCCGCATACATTATGATCATGTGGTACAAGACGTTGGAATAAAGCTTTTAAAAACCTGTTGCTACAGATGATCCTACACGCTGACCCTCTTTTCTTGGCGACGTCGGAATTCGCTAAACTACTACTACTACTACTACTACTACTACTACTACTACTACTACTACTACTACTACTACTACTCGTGTGTGTGTGTGTGTGTAGTAAATGCAGTAATTATAGGTTGAAACAAACTCGGAAATCTGAAAATTAAAGACGGTCAATCTCATTATTTCTGTAACGTGTACTAAATATTTTGTTCAGTTAATGTTCATTTATATAACTTTGCAATTCTCCACATACAAAGACACACACACACGCATGCACGTACACACACACGCACACACATGTGTGTGTGTGCAGGTGTGTATGTACAAATGTGTGCAAGAATGCATCTATGTACATATATATATAGAGAGAGAGAGAAAGGGAGGGAAGGAAAGAAAGAGAGAGAAATATATATGTATGTGTGTATATATAGCTATACATATATACATATATCTCTATATACATGTATACTTACATATATATATATTATGTATGCATGTATATATACATATACATATATACATGTACAGGTATACATACACATACACACACATCTTTATTTACCATAGCTGCATAAATAACCGTTAATTAGTATTCAATATACACATAAATATCGGTCTCCGCATGCATGGACCGCGAGGCAGTGACATGGCACAGTAATTCTTCCTAGCTGAATACACAGACAGACATTAAACAATCTATAGAACAATATATTAAGAATAAATAATAAAAGAACAGGAATAAATTAGCTAAGTTGATTAGGATACATTCGATCTGGCTAAGCGAATAAGCGTTCGTACGTAAAGCGTACTGCAGTATACTTCCTCATCTTTATCACTGAACAACACGCACACTAACCTCAAACTTTCACATACAAACGCACGCATGTAGATACGTGCGTACATGTACACACATATACCTACAGAAAACCAAAAATTGGGACAGTTTAGCTGTCAGACTGAGAGAATTGGCTTCCAAATAAAAGTCTTCACTATAGAGGTGGGTTCGAGAGGTTTTGTTGGGAAATCTACATATGATCTCATGAAGTGGTTTTCAGTTTCTGGAAGAAAAAAACCTGAGGTCTGACGCTAATGAAGGAAGCATATGGGGACAGTTCGAACTGGATCTGATGAACGAGGCATGGAAGGGAATTTCAAAAGGCGTAATGTACCTTAGAGTCAACAGGCGTCTTCAAATGAACTGATTACTATACCAAGGTACCTCCCATTTAGGGTATGTTAAGCATCCAAGAAGTTTACAATAAAGTGAGTAGCCCAGAATATTGCAGTAGAGGGTTATCAAGGAGTCAAGAACTAGATACCGCTTGGACCCATTAAAGAAGTGCTTCACAAGTACGTTTTTACTTATGAATCTCTTTGATTTTCCTATTTTACTTGGCTGGACCATCCTAGCCATTCGATGTTTAAAAATTCATATTATATCTTTATAATAAAATACTATTAGGCAATGTTAAAAAAATTGTGAAAATACTTTGTGTATTGTAGAAGTAAAAGCAATTCATTGCGGATACATTTTAACAACAAAATAGTTCGTGAACCCTCCAAAAGGTATATGGATCTCGGTTGAGAACTATTGCTTTAGTGAGTACAGATTTAATGGTCGAAAAACCTTCATGGATGGTGTCTTCCTGTCTGTTCAGACGTCCCTAGCGTTTCTTACTTCTAAACATCAGACTTCAAAAACTAATGCTTTCCGAGGATTAGTTTTGAAACTAACTAGTAGAAATATATAAATTTGTACAAAATGATGAATACTCCATCCGGTCGGCAACTAAATTGGCAACACCAAATGGTCTGCTTCAAAAGGAGGGTGATCTTAAACTCTCTGTCGGACGAAAGCAACTTGTTAAATACAAGAATGGGAGCAGCTGTAAAAATCAGTATATCTAGTGTATAGTATAGTATATATATATATATATATATATATATATATATATATATATATATATATATATATATATATATATATATATATATATATATATATATATATATATGTATGTGTGTGTGTGTGTGTGTATGAATGAATGTATGTATGTATTATCACGCATGGAAGAATAGAGAATTTGTTTTCGGGTTTGAAATCGTGTCATACATACACACATACATACATACATACATACATACATACATACATACATACATATATACATATATATACATCATACACACACACATTTAAGATAACTTGAGTTGGAAGACAGCACTATGAATTCCGTTGCCCAAGTGGGCTGTACTGAAGAGAGCCGATTTCCTAGCTGTACCAACTAAGTCAACTGAATCAAAAGGCAGGAGCGCGCCCAAATCTTCGTCATTTTTTTGTGTAAACCTTATTGACACGTCTGAGAAAAAAGAAAAAGAAAATAAATAACAGGTTGAGGGTAGCATCTAAGAAGTTGCGTGACTGCAGTTGTGATTCTAGTGTGATTGAGAAGCCCGATGTTTGAAGAAGTAAAGTAGATCAGTCTTAAATTCATCAGTTTGTTTAGTAGGATTCCCTAAATACACCAACTGATACGGTTGCAAATTTGTTATATAAAGACTATATATAGGCAAGACAAACTAATTAATGCATTGCAGTCCCTTCATGACTTAGTTGGCCGAAACTTTCAAGTGACTGTCAACATTCTTGTTTAAGAAGTATGCATACATACGTATATATATATATATATATATATATATATATATATATATATATATATATATATATATATATATATATACACGTACATGCATATACATACAAACATATATATATATATATATATACATATATATATATATATATATATATATATATATATATATATATATATATATATATATATATATATATATATATATATATATATATATATATATATATATATATATATATATATATATATATATATATATATATATATATATATATATATATATATATATATACATCCGTGGCGACCTCACACCCCAGGTTTTACTGTTATACTCAAATTCGGTATGCGACACCCTAGTTGTATACATAAGACAACATAATATAGTCATATGCAATGCATATTGCCCACCGGATGCTCCAAACCACATAGGCAAATTTGAAGATTGCCTCACTAGAATTAAAGAAATCCTCATGAAACTGGAACACCATGTGACCATATTTCTTATGGGTGATTTCAACTTCCCCAACGTCAAATGGCCCGAAGGTCTCATACTCTCAGGAATGACTTATCGCAAGCAAGCACAGGTGGAATGCCTGCTCAACCTCACCAATGCCCTATTCACGGAGCAAACTGATCTCAGACCAACTAGAGCGAATAACATTCTAGATCTCTGCTTCACGAACAATACGGACATCATTCATGATGTGAAAGTGACGCCGACATTAGTTTCGGATCACAACATGATAGAGCTGTCTATGGTTGGGCCAAAAGAAACCAGAGACATACAGCCTAAAGGATGCACCCAAAATCTCTCCAATCTGAACTTCCACAAAGCGGACTGGAAATCGATTCAGAAAGAGATCCTCAGAGAGGAATGGCCAAAATGTCTCTCCACACCAGACATTGACATGAAACTAGAATGTTTCCTGTCTACTGTGCAAGCCATAAGCCAGAAATATGTCCCAGAGCACAAGGCCAAAACGAATAGGAACAAGATTCCAAGGGAGAGGAAGATCCTCATGAGACGACGGACAAAAGTTGCAAATCGACTCAACCAGCATCCCAAGAATGGCCAAAGGTCCCGCCTAAAAACGACACTGATGGAGATCAAAAAAAGGCTGCAACAATCCTATGTGAAGGAGAGAGCAGACAAAGAAGCCTGGGTTGTAAAAAAAACATTAAGTCAAACCCAAAGGCCTTCTTTCATTACGCAAAAGAAACAGCCTCAGTACGCTGCAAGATTGGACCCCTCTTCGAAAAGGATGGCTCCCTCACAGACAGTCTAACTAGGATCAGTGAGGTACTG
>NC_142930.1:40195083-40212583 GCF_046866305.1 Octopus bimaculoides | reverse complement strand
CAAGGTTATCTCAGACACAAGATTCATCACCTTGATTAGATTTTCTTTTTCATCACTCAGTCCGGTGTGAACGAAAGAGTTTAAGATTAAAGGCAATCCAACAGTAAGTGCCCCACAAGTGGCTTGCTTTTTCAATTATAGTATATATGATCCACATTCTTTCAAGTGTGCCACATCTTTAAGGATAGTAGGTTGTGACTTAATGACGAGTTGCATATTTTTCCTTCTAATCCGTCGCTCGTCTCTGTCGAGATTTCCAGGTTGTCCAGTCACCTTGACAAAAAAAAAAAATAATAAAATAAAATAAATGCTGTTATAAACAACCTGATGATGTAACTTAAAAACGCTTATATTTATTGTAAACAATCTCCCAGCTTGTTCATACACATTCTGATGCTTATGAACACACACGCGTTCACATTATTCAACACTTGCTGACATGTCCACATATGATATAAAAGTCTTGTATATCCGCAAATACACATTCAAGCTCGATACCACTTGTACTATTTCTTGCTGTTCCCCTATTATTCGGCACACATCTGAAATTTCTGGCTAATATCCATAGCAACTCTCCTTTATCCACAAACTGCATAAATATCTATTTACTTCCAGGAATCCTATACAATAACAATATGATAATACTTTCCTATTCTCTATCTTCTCTACCTTGATGAAATTCCAAGGCTAGGAACGATGAAAAATATTCAAATTCTTCACTGAAATCTACATTATCATATATATTGTTTTTATTCAATGTGATACAGCAGTATAGTTGTATTTCCAGTGATTTTCAACTGTTGTCGCATTTACTTCACATAATTTCTATTTAATACATGTCCACAAGCGTACATCAAACATAAGCAATGTTTCAAACTGCTATTACACACACGTACACACACACACACACACACACACACACACACACACACACACACACACACACACACACACACACACACACACACACATATATATATATATATATATATATATATATATGTATAAATTCCCTCTAATTATAGCCAACAGCCGACTGGCAACTACAACATGCCAAGCAAAACGAGCATATTTAGCGAGATGTATCTGCTGCTGCGGATGCTTATAAAGTTATACAGTATCTCACCCGTAAGGGTCGGATGCAAGATGTGTCAAAACGATAGTTGCGACGACAAACATTTCTGTGAGTTCCATCTTCCGTTTCCGTCATTCACTATAAAGCCCAACGAAGACTGAAGAATTCCTCAGGTAGTTCCAATGACAGATATCAAATCTGTAGATAAGACCAGGTAGCCGAATTAGTGAAGGTGCTTTAAACGGCATACTACTAACCGTATACCCAAAGTCCGAATTATAATTACTTGCTCATATATATATAAACAAATAGTAAATGAGTATATGCATATATACGTACAGGTATGTGCATAGCGACATGTACATGTATGTATAGGTGCATATCTGGGTACAGGACATTGCAAACAAAACGTAGACAAGAAAACACACAAGCCACATAGAGAACATTCTTCTTCATCAGCTACCCCCGTTTTAACACCGGCGTTTCGAAGACCTGGGCAGGACGCATCGCTAAAACGGCTCTTCCCATGGACCGCAAATTAAATTTGTATACACAAATTAAACGTTGCCATGGAGGAATGTAGTGGCGGACAAAAGACAAGACAGGAAAACAAACAGAAAAGGCTATACGGCCAGACGGGAAAAATTATGTGTATGAACGCTGTGGGGCACGAACTTGAAAGTGGGGACGAAGTAAGTTCGCGTGTTTGCTCGGCGATAGCCAAGGAAGAAAAGGATTATTGACCGGAAGCATGTGACCATGCCGGTGTAAGGGGAAGAGAGAGAGAGAGAGAGAGTGGTAGAGGGAGAAACAAAGGAAGGAAGTAGATGAATAGGTTAGCAACGAGAGGAAAAGAGGACGAGAGGAGGAAAAAATGAAGAGGAAGAGAAAGAGAAAGAGATGGAGTAGCATATATATATATACACACACACACACACACACACACGTATATATAAATATATATATATATATATATATATATATATATATATATATATATATATATATATATATATATATATATATATATATATATATATATATATATATATATGTATGTATGTATATATATATGTGTATATGTATATGCGTATGTGTGAGCGTGTAGAGATGTGTTTATGACCATAATAATGCGTGCATGGGTACATAAGCGTGGGTATGTGTGTATGTATATGCGTATATATATATATATATGTATATGTATATATATATATATATATATATATATATATATATATATATATATATATATATATATATATATATATATATATATATATATATATATATATATATGTGTTAGTATGTAAATATATATATATATATATATATATATATATATATATATTTACATACTAACATATATATATATGACTGAACACTATTCAATTTTTTTCTCCGTGTTTTTCTCCTTGTCTCCGTATTCTTTCTGTTGAAGAGCGTAGCTCGAAACGTCAAAGACTTTCCGTATTCCCGAGCGTCATACTAATATGTACTTTTGTTATTTACACCACCTATCCTCGTCTGTTGTTATTATTTGTATATTCTCCCATATATATATATATATATATATATATATATATATATATATATATATATATATATATATATATATGTGTATGTGTGTGTATGTGTATACGTGTATGTATGTATATATATATACATGTGTACGCATGGAGATTTTCTGAACGAAGATTTCTATCGTTACGGGTTTGTATTTTTATAACATCTTATATCTTTAACCCTTTTTAATTTTATTTATTTTTACCACGCCTATTAGAGTAACTTCTCTTTACTCAAGTGTTTTTTTCATACTGTTTGTCTTAATAACTAAGGAGGTTAGCTAGTAGCCTTTAGCTCAAGCATCTGGAACTCTGAGTTTTATTATGACAACTAACTGTCCTATATTATATATTCATAGATAAGTTCCTATATTTATATAATATCGAGGTCTCATTCAATCTTTTGTTGTCATATATATATATATATATATATATATATATATATATATATATATATATATGTGTGTGTGTGTGTGTGTGTGTGTGTGTGTGTGTGTGTGTGTGTGTGTGACCCCCTCTGTCCGGCATTCCCCATGATAGATCGCTAGCCACTAAACCTTTTTTCTATTTTCTCTCTCTATTTATTTCTTTGTTCCTTTCTGTCGAAGAGCGTAATCGCGAAACGTAAAAGACTTTCTCTTTTCTAGAGCGTTAAACTAATACATCTCTTTGTTATTTACACACCCGTCTTCGTCTTATGTTTTTGTAAATTCTCACTATATATATATATATATATATATATATATATATATGTGTGTGGGGGGGGGTGCTTGTGTATGTGTGTGTGTATAAATATAATGACGTATAACCGTCCATGTTTTGCCGAATGACCTGCTCAAAGGATTTGTTTAAAGTGGTCAAATGTTCATGCCACACATTAGCTCATTCTCTCCATGAAATTTACGTTGACTTAAGAGGTGCACGGTGTACCGCACGTCAGGTGTCAAAATGGTCGTAGAGTAATGTCAGAACACAATGCACCACCCGGTGCAGAAATAGAAATCCCGATCGCTATATTGCGAGTGCAACACCCTAACAACTATACAATGCGCTCGCATATATATATATATATACGCTCATATACATACGTAAATGCATTCGCATACACACACATTCACATATATAAGACCTTCAAAGGCATTTTATCTCTAGCTATTTCAACTTTTGTTTTAGTATAGTACTTGCAGGATGACTGTGGAGGTGCAATGGCCCAGTGGTTATGGCAGCGGACTCACGGTCATAAGATCGCGGTTTCGATTCCCAGACCGGGCGTTGAGAGTGCTTATTGAGCGAAAACACCTAAAGCTCCACGGGGCTGCGGCAGGGGATGGTGGCGAACGCTGCTGTATTCTTTCACCACAACATTCTCTCACTCAATCTTCCTGTTTCGGTTGTGCCTGTAATTCAAAGGGTCAGCCTTGTCACACTATGTCACGCTGAATATCCCCGAGAACTACGTGAAGGGTACACGTGTCTGTGGAGTGTTCAGCAGCTAGCACGTTAATTTCACGAGCAGGCTGTTCCGTTGATGGGATCAACTGGAACCCTCGTCGTCGTAAGCGATGCAGTGCCAACAATAGGACGACTAAATATACCTGGATATACAACTTAAATTTCATGCCTACTTTTAAAATGTCAAATCTGATTTCAGAGATATTAAACTGCTATTTCTAACCAGTAGAGCTATAATATACAGGCTCTCTCTTTGGTTCGTTAACTTTGTTTTCCTGAGCATTAATGGAACAGCATTATATCAAACTATTTCATATGATCAACTGTGTACTACGTAACATTGCTCACAGACTTAAAAATAAAACCAAATAGCAAAGACATTAAACCTGGGATCGCGAAGAAAAACTCGAATGTTTGCTGCTACTGAATGCAGTGAAATAATTCTTCAAATTAATTGCAGAGATTTAGTAGTTTTATGATTGTGGAATTTCGCTCGTAAAACTATGGAGCTTGTCTTTTATGACTGCAAATAAAAAGTGAATAGCAATGGTTTGTTAGATTCTAATGAAATTTAAATATAATGAAATTTATTATCAACATCATCACACACCTCCTTGTTGTCGTCGCCGTCGTCGTCGTTGTCAGCGTCATCTTCGTCATCGTCGTCATCGTCGTCGTCATCGTCGTCGTCCTTACCATCATCATAATCATCATCATCCTCATCATCATAATCACCAGCACGACCAACCTCACAGGAACCACCAACCTCACAGGAACCGCCGCCGCCGCCGCCGCCGCCACCACCACCGCCGCCATCATGTCTCTCACCGCCGTCGTCGTCAGCCATATTTGTACATTAACTTTGCTGAGTCGTTATCAGCTTATCGTTTTCGTCATTATCTTTCTAATCTTCCCTAATCACCATATGTATCAGCAGCAGCACCAGCATACGAATGTAATAACTCCTCATCTTTCTCATATAGTAATAAAAATACAAGAATAAAGAAAATAATAATAATAATAATAATAATAATAATAATAATAATAATATTAGCAACAGCAGAATACCAGGAACAGAAACAAAATCAGCATGTCACAACAACAGCCCACTATTACCACCACAAAACCTCCACCACCACCAACAAAACATAAGCAACAACAGCAGCAGGAATAATAATAATAATAATAATAATAATAATAATAATAATAATAATAATAATAAGGATAATAAAAAAATAATAATAATAATAAATATTTAGATGCAATGCCAGGCAGTGCATCTCAAGGCTTCTGATCTTTCGTGATCGAAAGTGTTACTACGTGCACGTTGTTATCTTGGTGCAAAAGATGGTCGACAACAAATATTCTGCCCAATATCAAAGATTTGCTTGTCATTTGTTTGACCTTCAGCTGTTGGGCATGTCCCTTAGTGTATGAGGATAAATGCAGCTTTGATCATGAGCAGAAGTAATGAGAGAGCGTCATAGCAATGTGTTGAGAGGAATTTGGGGGGTTACGAATAATTCACCCTTAAAAACAGTTGTTTAATTCACCATCCTGAAAGAACCCTTATTCAGGGATCTTTTGAGCAGGATGGGCTACTGAACGTGAAGAAAGTTCTAACTGGGTACCTTCTGTAATGTCATGTGATGTTTACCTTGATATAAGATCTCCATGTTTCGCACATATGGTTGTGATACATGTGCCTGTGTACCCTAATCAGATGGGTAGTCATGAAGGTAATATTGAGCTTCGTATATTTGTCGATGACATGAGCTGCTCCCATACTCAATAGTAATAGTAATAATAATAATAATAATAATAATAATAATAATAATAATAATAATAATAATAATAATAATAATAATAATAATAATAATAATAAGGCTATATATACAACACACAGAAGGTGGCAGGGGTCTTATACAGCTAGAAAACTATTATAAAATAGCCACCATAGGACTGCAAAAATGCCTACTCCTAAAGCAAGGGAAACTAATACAAATAGTCACAAAACACGAGCAAAACAAAAAGCTGTTTTCAGTATTTAAGGAAGCTGACAAATACAAACAAGAAATCAATCTACCTAACAAATACGAAGAAGAAGATGAAGAAGAAGAAGAAACAACAAAAGCTATAAAACAAATGAAATCTAAACTAAAACTAGAACAGCAACGAACCATGATAAAACGATGGCAAGAAAAGCCCCTACATGGTAAATACTGGGCTAAACTAAATGCGAAAGAAATAGACAGAGAAAAATCACAGCAATGGCTGAGAAGCTCAGGACTCAAAGCAGAGAATGAAGGATTTTTAATTGCTGCACAAGACCAAAGCCTCCCCACCAGAAATTACCAAAAACACATAATGAAAAGAAATATAACAAGTAACTGTAGAATATGTGGAGATGGACAAGAAACAATAAATCATATTATCTCTGGCTGCCCAGTCCTGGCTAAGAAGGAATATATTCACAGACACGACAGAGCTGGGACTTATATACACTGGAAGCTATGCCAACACTATGGAATAACAACAGAAAAAAGATGGTATAAACACACGCCAGAAAAGGTCACAGAAAACGAGAAAGCAACCATTCTCTGGGACATGCCAATACACATAGATAGAGAAATTAAGGCAAATAGACCAGATATTGTTGTCAAAGATCATGAAGAAAAAAAATGCTTTCTAATTGATGTATCAATACCAGCAGATGACAACACTTCTTTAAAAGAAATGGACAAACTTTCAAAATACAAAGACCTGGAAATAGAGATAACTCGAATGTGGAATCTAAAAACAGAAACAATTCCCATCATAGTAGGTGCCTTAGGTATAATAAAAAAATATTCAGACAAATACATGACAAAAACACCAGGACTTACAAATATATATAACATACAGAAAATTGCACTACTGGGTACTGCACACATTCTATGCAAAACACTTTCAATACAGTAAACATAAGAGCACCACAGCAAACCACAGCACATACCCAAGGCGCACAGAGCTGCGCTCGGTAGTGAAGTGAAAGCACGTTATAAAAATAAAACTACTGAACAATAATAATAATAATAATAATAATAATAATAATAATAATAATAATAATAATAATAATAATAATTATAATAATAAAAATAGCCATTATTATTATTATTATTATTATTATTATTATTATTATTATTATTATTATTATTATTATTATTATTATTTGCAACCAGAGCGAAGGATGAGGGGAACAATGCTAAGATTGACCTAAAGCATGTAGTTTTACATAAAATGGAATGATAAAAAAACAGTTTAAAGGATAAGTATACAGAGTATATAGCACTAAGCAAGTGAAGAAAGAGACAAAGTGAAAGTGATGGGTTCTTCCCGATACAGGAATAATCTCGCGATAATCGAGGAATCCACCATCCAACATCACCTTGAATACCAAATACAAGTGTCCTTTCCAACTCCTTTCCTCCTACTCACAGGTATACACATAGAGTGGTACCATCTTTTCTTGCCATTTTCGCACTGACCACCCTCACCTTCCTTTTCAAGTGAAACTTGGAAAAGACCATCAATGTTTTACCAAAGAGGAATGTTCTCTGTCCTTATTCCTTGCAGCTGTGTCCACCATATAATCTCTTTCGCTATCATCAACAGTCAAAGGCAAACTGCCTTGCCTGCTCGATTAATAGAGAGCGGCGTGGCTATCATCATTATGGACTCGGATGACAGACGAATCCGTCCCACACACGACAGTAGCTTTTCGACATAAATCCACAAGTCAGCAACGCCCGGACACTGAACGAGTTCAGGCAGAACAATTTCGTCGCTCTGAGCGCATCTCGGACAAACCCGTGTGACACGACATCAGCGTCTGGAGAGTTTATCTTGAACCGGTAGCACTGCCAAGCCAAAGACATCTGGAAATTATTCATAATAGTCCCCAACCGAAATATCCTCCGGACGAGACTAATCAGTTCATCTTCGTCGACACCCAGAGTCTCCCTACGTGAGTCATCGCACTTCTCTGCCGCAGATCGTCTCTATATATCTGAAGTGGAACATCCGCCAATCCTATTTCCCGACTATTTGATAACAGTGAGCGCCTGACAACATTCTAGGCGTCAGACACCCAGTCGTGGTCTCTGCTTCAAGTGATGAGTTCTGGAAAGAAGTGCCTCACAAAAGGAGCCCCACACGTTCACCGTCTAGATATCGTTGCAGGTGGTGCAACCTGAGCACGTGTCTCTGCATCAAAGGCCACAGCATGCCCAAGACACAACTCTGAGGGAGCTGGTAGTAGACTGACCACCTGACATTTGGAACGCATCCCTTTCACAAGAAAATGAACAAAAGATTATCTAAAGTGATCAAGCAATAACTAGGCCAAGACATGATGGTTAGACGATAAATGATGACGGAGGTGATGTAGTCATTCGCCACCTCTACCGGTCTTTCAAAGGACAGCTACATCTCTGTCCATTTGTGGATAATACTGACAACTCTCTTAATCACCTCATTCCATTTCTTATTCACCTGGAGGTCGGGACCAAAACAAACCTCTGGCTGCTTATCTGGTCCATCAGTCCAGCATCTGACGATGTTACCGATACCATGGACCTACATCTCCATGTACCCAGTAACAACCCCATCGGCATCTTGGCGTTGATTCTGGCCCCTGCAACCGATTCATATTCCTCTAGAATGGAGTCGACCGTCTCTATTTCGGAGGCGTCCGACACCATGACGGTGACGTCGTTCGTGTATACAAACACTGCTCTCCCGTGTCCCAGTTCGAAAGAGATGCCCCTCAATTGTACCAACTTTTGCAACAGCGATTCGAGAGCCAGCACGTACGTTAAAATTGACAGCAGGCAGCCCTGACGGACCGAGCGTGCAGTGCTAGACAGTTCTGATAGATGGCGTTTAATTTGACAACCGAGCAGCTGCCGCTGTGCATTGCAGTGATCCAGCCCCTGAAAACGCGTCCGAAATCGGCCGCTTTAAGGAGGTTTCCACGTAGCGATGGTTGACCCTATCGAATGCTTTCGATTGACTCAAATTTATCAGGGCCCCACCGAAGCCAGCTTTACTCCCAGTCCTCTCTGTAATGTGTCGTATAAGGTGGAGGTTGTTGTGGATAAAACTGTTTGGGATTGAGCATGTTTATGCTTCTCCTACTACCAGCGCCAGCGGTTTTTGTAACGCCTTGACCAAAATCTAAAACTTAGCAGAGTAATGGACCAAAAATTCACTAGTAATACTCAATGTCGAAGTCCTTCTTCAGCAATGTTACCACACCCCGACTAACAGCACTAGAAATTCTCCCGTTCGGTTGCCAGTTGCGATAGACGTCTGCCAAGAGGTCGCCAAATGAATCTGGCATGAATATAAAGAATTCGTAGGGCAGGCCATCCAAACCTGGTGACTTGTGACTTGTGAAATCGCTTTATGCCTCTCGTATTTCCGTTGCCGTTATTGGTTTTTCGCAAAACCTCGTGTCCGCTACCGAGAGCCATGGCAATTTTTCTAGGTACGAACTAATGATCACTATCATTGTTAACCCATCGCCTTCCCCAAAACGTTGCATGAAGTGCTGCTGAAAAACCGCATGCACCTCTCAGAACAATGTCTCACTTGTTCGTCCCTATACGTTAAATACCTCATCATAGTTTTCTTGCCACATCGCATCTCTACCGTTCAAGCCCATCGGACGGCTTTAAATCCCTCATGTTTTAGCGCACGGGCCTTACCTCTGAGAACGCATCCTCCATCTTTTGCTTCAAACAAATGGTCAAGAGCCATTATCGTCGCTAATACATCAGTCGCGATGTCTTTACCAGTCGCCTCTTTGGTCCGATGTCAAAGAGGTCTTTGTTTTTGTGAGGCCTGAGTCGGAGGACGGATGTAAATGAGATGCAGTAGTGTTGTCCATATCTTGCAGAGTTGGTAGTAACTTTGGAGAGCTTCGTGCTTCCTCCAGCGCGCGGAGAAAGGCCCTGGGGTTGTTCGTATTCCCACACGCAAAGCACTTCGTATTTTCCCTTCTATATAAAAGGGCATCTGTTCGCATTAAAAAACAAAAATGAGAATGCGATTTATTTCCTTTGGAGAAACTAGTATCTGGAATTCCATAAGCATTTCAGTCCTATTGAGTTGTGGCGTGGACTTCACCTCCACAATCTCCACCATGCCCCTCCATAATAACTAAAAATCTCGCCGCATCTCGGTTAACCTGCACGTTCTGGACTTGAATTTGAATCAATATTTTTTCCATGTAATAGGTAATTATCACAAAATCCTGGGACGTGCAAGTTATAGTTGCCATTCTTCTGGCATCTTGCTAATTGCTGCTTACTTTTGTATAAGTGTAGCACTGACGGCCTCACCTCTTGGAGGCACTTCTTCGATCTCTGCCGGAGTAGTTAATTTAAATTTCCTCTCCTTCCGAGAAACACATTTGTAGACAATTGTTTGTCGTTCGGAGGTCTTTTTCCTCCTCATTGAGACACAAAACATCTGGTTGCGAAATGTCACCTATACATTGCAATGCTTTATTTTGCAAATCTTGAAGCGAGTGGACGCTCCATTGTCTAACTGCCCTCGAAAAAGATATACCGCTATTGTGGTTCTTTATGTTATTTCTGTTGTTCTTATTGTTTACCACGAAGTTAACATTGATAACTGCATTGTTCTTATTGTTGTTGTTGTTTTCAATCTTGAAACAGCGAGATTTTCAAGATTTTCTTAAATATAGAACAATATTTTCAATCTTGTTGTTCATGTTGCTGTTTTTCTCGATCTTCTTCCATCTTGTTACTGATGTCTTTGTTTATAACTGTTACTGTTATTGTTGTCTCTGCTGTTCGTGTAGTTGGTGCTACTCTTCAAATTTTCGCGACTACTGTTGTTGTCGTGGTCGACGTCATCGTCATCGCCATTTTTCTCTGTCTTTAGTGCTGCTAGCATCGTTGCACCTGTTACTGCCATCATAGCAACGAGAAGAAATTCTGTTTCTCTTTCGTGAGAAATGTATTCTACCTCCAGCCGCAGTTGCGTTCGGTGATAAAACTGTATCAACAGAATGCGGCACTTTGTACGTCTTCACAACATTGCGGCTAAAATGATGATGATGATGATGATGATGATGATGATCATGATCATGATCATGATGATGATGATGATGATGATGATGAAGATGATGATGATGATGGTGATGGTTCGAAATTCTCTTGCAAGCGGAGCCATTTTGGGAGGAGTGGGGATGAGTCGAATACATCGACTCTAGTTTTCAACTGCTACTTAATCTATCGAACCCGAGAGGATGAAAGGCAAAGTCGAACTCAGTGGAATTTGAACTCAAAACGCAACGGGATATGAAATACTGCTAAGCACACTTTGCCCGGCGTGCTAACGATTCCGTCAGCTCGCCACCTTACTACTACTACTACTACTACTACTACTACTACTATCACCATCACCACCACCACTATCACCACTATCACCACCATCACCACCGTCGCTGCCACCGCTGCCGCTGCTGCTGATGCTACTACTACTACTACTACTACTACTACTACTACTACTACTACTACTACTACCACTACTATTATTACTACTACTACTACTACTACTACTACTACTACTACTACTACTAATAATAATAATAATAATAATGAGAATGATAATAATAATAATAATAATAATAATAATAATAATAATAATAATGATGATGATGATGATGATGATGATAATCAATTTCTTTTATTAGTCAGAAGGGCCCAATCCATGGAGGACAATATTGAAGGACGAGTTATAGCACAAAAAACATAAAAATAAGGGGTTAACATCAGTCAAGAGAAGATACTATCACATTAAAGGATATAACAGTGGATATATAATAGAAAGTAGAGTAACAAAAATAATTAAATAGAATTCCCGATAACGGGGCAGTTCACTTAGGGTAATCCGGGATAAATCCCACACAAAGTTCCCACATCACTCTACCATCTCCCAAGGCATGGGAAAGTGCCCTCTTCCAGTTTCTTTTCTCCTGCTTAGAAAAGCATATTCAGAGAAGATCCATTCAGTCTCACCAGTCTTGCTACTGTCGACTACCTTCTGATAAACACACTAGAAAGCAGCACTTCTCTCTCTACTCTCACCTTCCTCTTCAAATGATATTTGAAGAAACTAATGACGGTCTGACCAGATAGGAATGTGCCTGTCTTCAAGCCTTTCATATGGGTTCACCGTACAGCCTCTTTTGCCACAGCTACTAAGCAAAGAAAGATCTGCCTTCCTTCTCTTCTAATGAAAGGTGGTGGGTCGATCTTCACTATACACCTGGCAGACAGCTGAATTCATCTTACATGCGACATCAGCTGCTCCACCAGTTGCACACCTCTCTAATGAATTATTACACGCAGGAAAATTTCGTCTCCCCGCAAGAATTCCGGGCAGATTCGGCTGCTGGCACTTCCATGCCTGAAGAACTTGTCTCCAACGAGCACTGCTTCTCGACAATGGATTACCACATTTGCTCAACGTGTAAGGAGTTTTATAAATGACACAACCTCAGCGTATGTCCGTGTATCATGAACCATGGCATTTGAAGCTCTCAGCGCAGATATAGAGACCACCTATGGCCAGAGAAATGCATCAGTTGGAGACGTGTCTTGGTGGCAGACTTCCAAATCGTTCGGGCAATATCTAGGACAGAGGATTAAGACACAACAAAAACGATGCTAACGACTGCAACAACATGAATAAAAATTAATTGAAAAAGAATACAGCAAAGACGATAAATTACTGTAAAATGTACGTCATCACTTCTTTGTACACCACAAACCAGATCTTGAAATATATTCAGTGTCGTTATCATTATCATGTCGACGTAATCGTCTTCATAATCATCATCATCGTCATCGTAGTCATCATCATCATCATCTTCATCGTCATCATCGTCGTCGTCGTGACCAGCATCATCATCTTCATTACCATCATCATTGTCGTCGTCGTCGTCTTCCTCCTCTTCTTCATCATTATCTTCATTGTTGTTTTTCTCCTCCCTCTCCATCGCCCCTCCACTTTCTCGTTCTCCTCCCCCTTCCTTCCCATCATCATTCGTCAGAGGCTGGTAAAGTGTATTCAACGTTTATTGACATTAACCAATATCATTTCCCTTTGGCATAGCAAGCTCAAGATATGTGCACATGAGTGTAGGTTTATGTGTATATGCGTGTGTTTGAATATTTTTATATGTATATGTGTTTTTATCTGCTGTATTGTATATATGTGGGCGTACACGTTTATGTTTGTATGTCAGTAAACATGTTTGTATGCATAAGAATGGGTCTGCATATACATTTATATTTGTTAATACATGTGCGTGTGTGTGTACTGTTGAGTGTGTGGTATGTATATGTGAGTCAAAATCTATATGAATGTATATAAGCTTGTATGCGAATGAATGTGACTGTGTGCAAGCACAGGTATATATATATAATGTGTGTGTGTGTGTATATATATATATATATATATATATATATATATATATATATATATATATATATATATACATACATACATATATATTTACATGTGTGTGTTAGCATGTGTGTTCTTGAATGTATGTATAAGTGTGTTTATGTTGGAAATCAATATTGATAAATACCAAATGTTGATAAATTTTTACTGTAGCACCGACTGACTGCATATACCGCCATAAAGATAATGTTTTATTAGAAAAATAGTGTTGTACTTAACGAGTTGTACTTCATTATGTGATGAAGCAACAGAAACGACAGGGAAACGGGTATTACATTACTTCAATAATAGCGTACTACATTATCGTATCTGGTATCCATAGTGCAGTTAGTTAAATGTACGTGTCAGCAGAGACTCTAGCTTGTGGGTTGATTTGTGAAAAGTAGCTTTCAAATCTTTCCATCAAAATCGCACACTGCGATCTTCAAATATGCATATGAGATAGAGCAATTTTTGGTTTCTTTCACGCATAAAAAAATAGAAATGGTCACATTTAGGTTGTTTTAAGTCAGGATGCTTTCAATCCAATGTTTGTTGGATCATTTCTTACCTGAAATTAAACAAGGATGATGGCAGTCTCACAATTCCGAGAAATACGATTCCGTAATTTCCTGCTGAAAAAACCCGCACTGTTGATTTGTTTATAGTGATCAAATGCTTCTGTATATTTTCTCAATTCGTTCATCAACTCGACCTGTGCCTGTATAGATTCCCGGTGTGCCACACATTACACGTCTATGTAATTGCAGAGAAACGTGAGATGAAATGCTTTGATCAAAATCACATGAAACCACTCCGTCCGGAATCGAACTACCGTTCTCACGACTGTGAATGCAATACTGGAACCACTTGAATACATACCGTTATTAATCAATAACAACAACAGCATATCATATAAAGCCGCATTAAAATGGTTATTTTCACAACATTGAAAGGCGGTGACCTGGCAAAATTATTAACATGTCGGACAAAATGCTGAGTTGCTTTTCTTCGGATTTAATGGTTAGATTTACCATTCTGTCGAAGTCGAATTTCCTCGTTATCCTGCCAGGGTCGATAAAATAAGCACCTGTAGAGCACTGCGGTGATCGACAGGACCCCATCCTACAAAATTTCAGACTTTGTGCTTATAGTAGAAAGAAAATAAATGTTTACAAAACTGAATTAAAGAAATGATGGGTAAGTCAAAGCAGATGAAGGAAGTACATGGTCCGAGCGCGTAAAACACAGTGAGACTCCCTAAGGGTTCACAAGGACCATGGTTAGTATTAAGGCAGCAATGGATTAGATTTGCCATTTTCCGAGAAATTGTCACACAGCTTTTAGTCTACTCCTAGCTATCGTAGGACTGAGTTAGGTGGGACTGAACCGAAGACTATAAAGCTAAGAAGCAAACTACTTATCCACATTGCTGCGTCTATTTTTGTTGTTGCTTATTGCCAGTTAACCTTGATCAAGTACATATATGATTGAAAGCGTTCCAGTTGCGACCATCCCTTACTATCAAGTTCCATAACAACATAAAATAAGGAATTACAATTAACTTACCAACTTGTGAGCAATAAGACAACGAGAATATTAGCTAACGTTAAGATGTCTACTGATGAGAAAGCACTGTCAATGAATAAGTATAATTTGAGAAAGAATCAGTTTACGAGAGAGATTATCTATTAAATAGAAAGTATCGGAGTAGGAGAGACTGCCATCAAACAGCAGTACCTGCTAATGATGAGTTACCAGCTAATGAGACAGAATAAACTAGAGACACAAAACCCGATGTATAAAGAGCAACGTAGCTACTATAGAGAGTTGGAGAGAGAGGTAGAGAGAGAGAGAGAGAGAAAGAGAGAGAGAGAGAGAGAGAGAGAGAGAGAGAGAGAGAAATAGAAAGGGAAGTGTGAGATTTGGGAAACAAAGAAAAACCTACCTAATGAGATCTAGCAAAATGGGGGTATAATTAATGAGGGAGAGAGAGCTAGGTAACAGAAAGAACCCAAACTGGAATGAGAGACTAGCTAACAAAGAGAAATAGCTAATGAGAATGAGCTACTTAGCACAGAGAGAAAGAGAGCGAAAGAGAAACTGAACTAACAAAGACAGATCTACATAATGAGAGCGAAAAAAATGGATAGATAGAGAGAGAGAAGAGGGGAGGGAGAGAAAGAAGAAGAGAGTGAGAGAGAAAATGAAAGCATACTTTTGCGTTCAGTATACTTACTCAGAGAAATATAACCTATTTTATCTGTGCACAACGATGTCGCTTTGTGAAATATATGTGACCGCAACACAAAAATAGCTGTTTTTCGAACTGAATATAGTTTAGGAGTTTGGAGAAATAGTTTAGTATTCAAGAAATTATCATTTGCAGTGAAAACATAGAAATACTTGAGAAACTAAAAAAAAAAAAAAAAAGCAACAAAAGCAACGTAGCGATTTGAAGCAGATAACTGGAAGAATAACATTAGAGAAACCATATCAAAGAAATGACATTCTTTAAATTATTATTATTGTTGTTGCTGTTGTTTTTGTTGTCGTCGTCGTCGTCATCATCGTCATCATCATCATTATTATGGTTGTTGTTCTTGTTTAGTTTTTTTTTTTTCTTCAGTACGATATTTTCATCAGATTAATGTTACTGCTTAACACCTCTGTCTCTCTCTTTCTCTCTTTTTTTTGTCTCTCTGTCACTCTGTCTCTCTGTCTCTCTCTCTCTCTCTCTCTCACATACACACACAAACACGCGTGCGCGCGCCCACATACACAAATACACAAAGAATCTCACACACACAGACGAATACATATACATATATATGTAAATATAGATGCATGAGTGTGTACTAAATTTAATTTGCAAGTATAAATATACACACATGCACATATTCAAGCGTATACAAACATGTAATATAAGTACACACACATTTTTATTATGCGTATGAATAGACATACAGACTACATACATACATGCATACATACATGCAGACATACATATAAGGAGATATACATATTACTATGCATATACTAATTTCCTTTTACACCCACACATAATTTAATGTGGGTAGAAAAATTGCAAGATAATGAATTCAAAAGTTTAATCTGCAGAAGCGTATACAATTGCCTACTCATAAATGCGAGAAAAATTGACTTCAGTGACGATGATCGAGGTAAGGTATCCCACGATGGTGATCACATTCTACTTCGATTAGCGTCTGAAATTTGTTCCCACTGGATACAATCAGCATTTTGGACTCTATTTGAACTACGAAATGTGAATCCTTGTTATGTTTCTTCAGCCTTATCAAGAATATTGGTATGTGTTTCAAATTCATGCGTTCCTCCCGTGTCTTTTGTATGACCACAGTATTTCCATTGTTCTATCAGTCTCCTGTGTTCTTTTCGAGCAGTCATTATGAGCTTAGGCCCTCCATATGAATGAATGTGAAATTCACATCCTCCATATTGGTGTGCAAAACTTTGTGAGAGAGTCAAATCTCTTATTTAGTGAGATAGTCTTTGTGAGAGAGTCAAATTACACTTATTTAGTTTGAGTCCAAATCTTCATTCTGTTTCTTCTATATTTTACTATTCTGCAGATTTCTTATATTTCTTGCGGACTGTGACCGTTGTTGTTGCCCTCATAACAGCATCATCGATAGCCATATTCTTGATCCCGGGAGTCGACTGCTGTCACCGACTCTGTTGCTGTAATCGGCTTTTTTTATTCTTCGTTCATTTTTCCTCTTTTCAAGTGACCTTTACTGCCTGTCATGGACCTTCTCTTCCCCTCTTTGCTCCAAATGGACTATAACTCCAGGTTGTCTATGTTTGACGGGATACATCATGATGATTTGTATCACCATAAAACTTT
>NC_142930.1:40190083-40192583 GCF_046866305.1 Octopus bimaculoides | reverse complement strand
AAGGAAGGGCTATTTTCATCGTGCTTGTGGCTATGGCGAAAGAATGTGTATGGTGGACGCGTCTGAAAGGTCTAGAGACAAAGACTTTCCTCTCTGGGCAATCTCTGATCAACTTCTTCAAGTATCACCTGAAGAGGAAGGTGAGAGTAGAAAGGGAAGCCTTGTCTAGTGAATGCTTAAAAAAAGGATGGGTGAATGTAGCAAGGCTGACACGTGTGAATGACGGAGCCACCTTGAGCATAACACTATAAAAGAGTAAAAAAAATCCAGAAAAAAAAAAACAAAAAGGCGAAAGAGAGTCACTTACTGTTATAGTTTCTTCAATAACAATGATAATTTTGGCCAAGGTTACCGTGGTCTTTTCCGTAGGCTTTTCTTTCCACGGCTAAACCTAAATTGTCCTACCCCTTTTTACACGAGAACATTACTGTGATACACGATCCCTATTGATCGTTTTTTTTTCCCGATCCATTTTGATCGAACTCCCCTCTTTTTTCTTTCCTACGATCCCTTTCGATCGACACTCCCTTTTTTTCTCTCCTTCCCTTCCAAAAAAGAAAAGCTCTACATTGTATTTGTCCCCTCTGTTTAAAGCCCTGTGTAGCTAATAAAAGAAATGTATCTATCTATCTATCTATCTATCTATCTATCTATCTATCTATCTATCTATCTATCTATCTATCTATTCATCTATCTATCTGTGTGTGTGTCTCTGTCTATTTGTCTATTTATCCCTCTACCTATCTGTCTGTTTACGAATAAATGTATATATATGCATGCATCCAACAGCCTGCCTCTTTGTCTCTCTGTCACTCTCTCTATATATCTACAGATAGCGTGTCTATCACTCAGTCTGTCTGGATATCTATCTATCTATCTATCTATCTATCTATCTATCTATCTATCTATCTATCTATCTATCTATCTATCTATCTAGCTAGCTAGCTAGCTAGATATGGATACATATGAATGCAATTGTTTATATATGTATAAGTGAGTATGAGTGTTCGATTCCAGAAATTGCCAAAACTTTAAAATTAAGTATGGCATGAAGCCAGTCTCCGAGATACTTGGCGTAATGAGAGCAGTGGAAAATGGGAAACTATTTTACATACAGTGTTAGCGATTTTGGCAACAAAAGGTGTAAAACAAAAGTGAGCAAATACTGAATGCGTGCAAGGAAGCTTTCTTAAAAGCGTACACATCACACATATATCACACAGATTTATTGGTAAAGCGATAAATGCATCTGCATATGTAAACGTACCCCTATATGGAACACGCACATACACACATACATACATATATACATGCACATACTATCTATATATATGTGTGTGTATGTATGTATATGTATATCTATCTATCTATCTATATATATATATGTGTGTATATATGAAACACGTACATACACACATATATAAACATATACATGCGTGTATATGTGTGTATGTGTGTGTGTATGTGTGTGTGTGTGTGTGTGTGTGTGTGTGTGTGTGTGTGTGTGTGTGTGTGTGTGTGTGTGTGTGTGTGTGTTAAAAGAAAGTTTTGCCTGACATTTACTGATGGTATGAATCTGTGTTGGGAAGAAAGTCGTATGTCTTGTGAACAGAAGGTTCACTGTGTCTTTAGGATAATATATGCTTAACGCTCCCACCACGTAATTGATATATGTACTTGTATATATACACACATACACTACTATGTGACAGGCCTTTGCGATATTTCTATCTACTAAATTTCCCCACATGTTATTGCTGTCCCGGAGCTATACAGAAGAGCCCCTGCTCGAGATAGTGCTGTGAGACTGACGCAAAATAGAAACAGATCGCTGCTATCCCCCCTTCTTTCAAAGACTCCAACAACGAAGATTTTTCTAGTAATAACAACTGCACACTTAGGCAGCTTGCAGGGGGAAAAGCGAAATACTTAAAATAGCATTTAATAAACCAATATCACACATCGAAGCGCTTCCAACCATTGAGAAGTTTGAAACACATGTTAGTAAGCGTAATAATCAGGCACGCACATTTGCATACTCACACACGCAGAAAAGTACGCATGCGCACACGCGCACACACACTTACATACTCACACACACATATACACACACACACATATACACACACATACACATATATACACACACACACACATAATAATTTCATATGGTGTTAACGCAAGAGTTTACCCTACTAAATTCATCCGAGACTAATCTTACGAAAAACATTTGTAACGCTAGCAGAGTTAATATTTTTCTTTAATGTTAAAGATATAATTTCAGAAATAGAAGTGTCAGTTCTCTGGATAATGAACGTTTATGATCCTGAAGGAGTCTAAAGGCGTAGAAATACTGGACAATACGCCAGATGTCGAAACTGCACGAAAGTGTTACGCAGAGAAAAAAAAAAAAAAACTGATAACAAAATAGCATCACTGAAACACCAGAGATTATACAAAGTGATCGGAAAGGGATTGGTTGCAATCCTTTGAAAACATT
>NC_142930.1:40160083-40185083 GCF_046866305.1 Octopus bimaculoides | reverse complement strand
CGCCATTGTGTGGAGCGTTATTTAATCGATCTAATACAAAAATACTGAAGTGGGTAGATCTGCAGAGAGAAAAGTTATTGTACATGACATGCTGCTTTAATATAGCTATATTGCTTGCAATAAATAATGCTTATATGCTCGCTTAGAACATATTTGAAATAAAAATGGTCTTTCAAAGATGTCTTCATAGTCACTTTGTCATTTTTCATAAGTACGACATGAAAAAATAGAAAAGATCATAAGAATGTGCATTCAATCGAATGTACGCGATTAATGGATCGGTCCTATTACTGGCTCTGGTGCTGTAGCGCATTGAGCCAACGCGTTGGAAGCTTCATATGACTCCGCCTATGAGACATACACTGCCGTACATCGATTAGTATAATCATTGACATACGTTGCCCCAATATCCGCCAAAAATTTCAAAACTTTTAAAAAATTAACTCCATAAATAATTTTGACGTGTTTAACGGGAAAATCTACTACTGTGCTATGTTTGAATTTTTCATGATTTCTTCAAGCAATGGTTTCTTGCTTTTAGAAAATCTTTATAAAAACATTAAAAGACCATTAACTAAGAAAGAAAGTGACGCAGAAGGGCGAAAAAGACGCAAGTTGGAGGCAGAAGAAACAATGAAGTTGAGCAAAGTCTTCATGTCCCTCTTTGTAAAACATGCGATAGTTCTTCAACATCTACCAAGAGGTCGCCTGGAGTTCAACAGCACATTTTATCGTCCAGTACTGCTTCGTGTGTAACAGCCCAGTCTTTCTGCGAGTGAATCAGCCACTAAAACTTCTCTGGAAGCGATAAAATAGTCGCAGAGACCATTCATGTCGAGAGATGCACATGGACATTCATTGTCGGAAGCCACTTTTGGTTACAATCCATCCGTGTGAGGATGCTATTCCAGAAACCAAGCAATGAGAATAATTCGTAATGGTGTATACGGTTAAACAGCAAGTTAGCATCGTTCCGTGTCTCAGTTGTCTCGTTTTCATCGTCGACGATGTCTTCAAGAACTTGTAGAATTTCATCGAGGTAGTTTCTTACGTCTACAGCAACGATATCGATGCAACAGAACTTTTCGAAGATATCCTCTATTGCAGAATGCTACTTGCAGGTCGCGAACACCTCCAATTATCAAATCCTGAGGAGCGTCTCCAATTTATCGTCCAATATCGAGATGAAAGTGTGTTCCCTAACCTTCGCTTCGCGATACAGATTCTGCCGGCAGTAGCTGTTTACATTGCTGATTACGAGAGATCCTTCAGCAAGCTGAACCTGATCATGTCCTTCCTGCGAGATTCTATGACACAAGAAAGACTCAGTTATCTCCGTGACCATCGAGCGAGAAGTGCAGAACACCAATTTCGATTATATCATTGATAACTTTGCGTCGAAGAAAGCTAGAAGGGCACTCCTTTAACATAGTCAATGTCTACTTTCTGAATATATATATATATATATATACACATATATATATTTTATTCTTTTTTATTCTTTTATTGTTGTATTTGTTTATGTCATGCGATTGTGGCCATGCTGGAGCACTACCTTTAGTCAAATACATCGACACCCCAGGACTTATTCTTTATAAGACTAATACTTATTCCATCGGCCTCTTTTGCGGAACTGTTAAGTTACGGTGACGTTAACACAACAACATCAGTTGGCAAGCGATGTTATGGGGGCAAACACAGACACACAGACACATGTATACACACACGTGTGAACACGCATACACATACACACACATATATATGCATATATATATATATATATATATATATATGTATATATATATATATTATATACATATATATATATATATGTATATATATATATATATATATATATATATATATATATATATATATATATATATATATATACATATATATATATATATATATATAAATATATATATATATATATATATATATATATATATACATATATATACACATATATATACATATATATGTATACATATACATATTTATATGCATACCTATATATATATACATAAATATATACTTATATATATATATATATATATATATATATATATATATATATACATATATATACATATATATATATATATATATATATATATATATATATATATATATATATATATATATATATATATATATATATATATATATATATATATATATATATATATATATATATTTATATACGTGTAAAATATTCTATTCAAAATCACATTCCCATGCCAATACAAATGCACTTTCGCATCTAATATGCAAACGCGAACTCTCAAATACAACTAGATGGTTAGATATACGCTATCACTATTTCCAGTAGAGAAATCTCCTGCCTAGCCTAAATCTCACAAGGATCGCGTCCACAACTTAAATATTCATGTCAGTGCATTATAAATATGGTAATTCGATTTCGCAAAACGACTGCTGAGAGAAATAGAATAGAATGCGAAGTAAACTAGGAATACTAACAGTTATTTTATATCTGTTTTTCTTGGAATATGACCAAAGTTCGAACTAACATTCATTTAATTTAATTTCCAAAGTTCCCTCATTAACATCTATCTATCTATCTATCTATCCATCTATCTATCTATCTATCTATCTATCTATCTATCTATCTATCTATCTATCTGTCTATCTATCTATGTATCCGTCTGGCTGTCTGTGCGTTTGTCTGTGTGTCGCGCTTTGTATTTATGTATCAGTCTGTAGTTAACTTATCCGTATGCTTGTCTGCGTGTCTATAGATACACATAGGTATACTGGCACCCCGTCGGTTACGACGATGAGCCTTCCTGTTAATCCGATTAACAAAAGATCCTGCACGTGAAATTAACTTTGAATGTGCCGGAGGACTCCACAGACACGTTTACTTTTAACTTCTTTCTTACTGACACAGAGTGTGACAAGGCTGTCTCTTTGAAATACAAGTAACGCACATTTTTTTCCCGCTGAGTGGACTGGAGCAACGTGAAATAAAGTGTCTTGCTCAAGGTCACAATGCATCGCCGGGAATTGAACTCATGACATTACGATCGTGATCCAGGCAGCCTTGCCCACTATCCTACTATATATGTGTCTCTCTATCGCCCTACATATATATATGTGTGTGTCTGTGTGTGCTTATATATATATATATATATATATATATATATATATATATATATATATATATATATATATATATATATATATATATATATATACAGGGAAGGAGAGACAGAGAGAACCCATCACCGGGGTGTGCTGCTGACACGTTGGTAATACAAGGCAAGTTTTGATAAATTATACAATGTTTATGTTTGAGATTAGAAAACGTTTTAGGAAAATAATCCTTCGTTCTGGATAATCTAAAAAGTATACTCGAAAGAATTAGAGAGAAAATGATGTTTCGCTGTTTTCTTAGAAATTTCTCTATGTTGGAATAGAATTTGTGCGAGAAACGAAGGCGATTTAAGAGTTGAGGTGCATGTTTTAGTTAACGATTGAATATTATGCTGCATGCGTCTTCGTGTTTGTGTGTGTTGTTTCTCTTCTGTGTCATCATTTAATGCACGTGTGAACTTCTCAGTATATAACAAATACTTGCACATAAGCAAGCCCCCCAAGCACTACACATGCAACGTGCAAACACCCTACAAGTCCTGCCATACAAGAACAAATCGACGCACACGGATTTATACGGGCGATTTCTCACAACGATCTTTCAGCCAAAAAGATTATATCCTTTACTTTTTTGTCCCTGTTGTGTGTTGAAAATGGTGACCTACTAACGAAGTATCGAAATATTATTTCTTTTCATTCTGATTGCAAAATTCGTTTCTTTCATCCTTTCAAGGACATTTTTCGCGGAATGCAAGATGTTTCCATAAGTATGATTTAGCGAAGAATTAAATTTTGTCCTGCCGCACGCAGCCTCCTGAAAGAACTTACGACACAACAGTCTGTGTCCGCTAGCTCAGAAGACCGCGTAGGTGATCTCAGCAAACCAAATTCCTTAGAGTGGAATGTGCAGTAGTCAAAGAAGTCAGACGAATTGAAAATAACAAACGAAACTGTGAGTATAAACAAAATACAAGAATTTTCATTTAGAGACCAATAACATTTATGGAATGAATAGACAGTTCTTTAGAGGGTTTTTAGAGAGTTCTTTAATTTACTTCTGAAAGGTGTAGACTTCTTTTCGTGAGCTCTTCTTTTATTCACCAGTCTAATAATTTATTTCTATATTTTTAAAAGTCTTTTTACTGGATTCTGTTGTTACATTTGAATTCACGTTACTATTCCGCATTCGTTACGTTGCTAGGCTCACACTATTTTCGCAAGTTCAAAACAATTCACCATTCACATTAACCATCAAAACTACCTTCACACTCAACACCAAATACTGTGTCAACTGTTCCACACGAATTTTGCCCGGCACGATCTCACAAATAGAACGAATGGCACTGGTACAAACTAAAAAGAATAAAAAAACGTTAACGTCCACTTTCATCACGTCACTCGTCACACATCGTCTTCCAGCACGAACTATATTTTTTATAATCCACTTCGTGTCAAAACACAGATGGGACAGCACAGTGACATACAAAACATAGAAGACGGTAAAAAATATAAAATCGAATAAAAAATGAAAATATGAAAAAATGAAAGGATGGAATGGTGACTACTAAAGTCCCACTCCGAGCAGTCGCATTGAACATTAATTACTGACAGCATTCCAAAGTCAAACACTTTTCAAAAATCAATCAAAACACAGACTCCAAGATGTCGTTGTACTCCACGTCAGGAGATAATGCATCTATGCTCACCTCTATGTACTAATCCGCAAACGTCCATCCCGAATTTTTTGTTTTAGTCATTTCAAATCGCTTTCATCCACCAGCACACATTTCACATATGGGGTAAAGTCCTCTAAATTTACCTTTCAGGTAGACTTCAATTTTTTTATTTCTCTCGGTTACTTTTTCGCCGTGGCCAACTAGTCGTGTTACAGCATGTAGTGGAGGGCAATCTGCTCTAATGTGGCCTTTCTGACTACATTTGAAACATCAGGGTTTCCTCCACTAACAATCTCAATTTTCTGTCATGGTGCTAGCTATGTTCTCTAGCATCCCCGGGGTGTTAAAATCATACCGCCTAAACTTTAAACAGTCACGTGACAACAAACAATTATAATTTTCGTCTTCGCTGGCAAAACCAGAGAGCGGTTTTCTAATTCGCGTCGTATGAATGAGAAGTTATCTGAATATATATTGTTTTTGTTCGTAAGAATTTGTATGTATGTACACTTGGGTGTGCATTTTGTCGTGTACACACACACACACACACACACACACACACACACACACACACACACACACACATATATATATGGAGAAGGGGAGACAGAGAGAGAGAGAGAGAGAGAGAGAAAGAAAAAATAAGCAGATGAAACTTCTTGGGTTTGATATACAGAATATATATATATATATATATATATATATATATATATATATATATATATATATATATATATATATATATATATATATATATATATATATATATATAAACACTTATACATGTATGCTTGTAAATAAGGAGAATGCAAAGACTAAAGATTTTCAGATGATTAACATTTAAGTATATATATATATATATATATATATATATATATATATATATATATATACACACACACACAAACATATAGTTGAAATTTACAGAATAACAAAAGCTGAAAACAGGTGTATAAACAACAAACATGTGTATTAGTTTAACGCTCGGGGAGGTGAGAAAATCTTTTACGTGTCTAACCTACGCTCTTCAACAGAAAGGAACATGAGGAAAGAGAATGAAAACATCTCTTGGAGCTAGCGGCCAATCATGGCAGCTTGCTGGACAGATGTAGTTAGACAGGAGCACTAGGAAGAACGGAGGGAGATAATAAAGTATTGGTGATACCAAAATGAAGGTGAACGTGTGTGTGTGTGGGGGGGGGGGGGGTGAATATGTTAATAGAACAAAATTAGTTCAAATTAAATGGAATCAAAACGTTAGGGGTGAGAATATAAAGAGTTACAAGTCTGAAATGTTTTTCTGGAGGTTCAGAGTTACTTCATTTTTTTTTCCTCCTTCTTCAGGGTCGAAAGATAAGAATCTCTCAGAATTTCTGTACGTTCGTAGCTTTGGCTATTTGATTTGTAGCCAATGGTTTGTCGTCCAGCAATATGTGGTAAATACAATCATTGCTTTCCTCGGTGGTGGCATTTGCATGCGTTCAGATTTTGGGTCATCTTCAAAACCTCTCCCTGCCCCTCTTAAATTTAGCTGGCCACTTTTGCACTCTTGATATAGCTGGAGCATCGTCTTCTAGTGTCGCAACGATATCAACACGAATGTTGTTGGCTGCTAAACCCTTTTTCTACATACATTTTATAATATGGCACTGTCAAATTTTGTCCATTATGTTTTCAAGTAGTCACATTTCAAGCCTTCTTTGAGCAGTCAGATATCACTTTACCTGGAAACACTCATTGCAGTTATTAATAGGAAGAGATGAAATTAAAGCACGCAAGATTTCACTACTTTATCATTACTCTTTCATAGTCAGCCAAATGAATATGGATACATGCATGAATTTACTTATGCCCATTATATTCCTATCGTAAAAAAGTTATTCGTATAAATAGTGATCTTGAAGGGAAACAAAATAATAGTGATACAGATCACTCCTACAGAAAAACCATCATAATTCAACATGTTCACTAGGAAGATTGTACATGGTTATTTTGTCTAATAACAACTCAGATCAGAGAATGAATAAATATCGGTAATGACAGCCTTAAAGTCTCTCTTTATGCAATATAATAAGAAACTCCAACAAAAAACAATCTACACGAAGAATAGAGGCATCTCATGATATCTTTCATAGGTTAAATAAAACCAAACTTACAGAACTGAAAAAAAAAGACACTAAACATATCACTGCCGAGAGAAAGTATTCTACATTCTACCTTCCCATAAGATATGATCAAACCATAATGTTTAGGAATTAAGAAATAGAATAGTATATAAGATGAATATATTAATAAAAAGATGTGATATTGTTTACGAGACCGTAGATATGAAACAATAGCATGGCGGCGATAATCTGTCATGACAAGGTAATGAAAAGTATAATCAAATAAAAAAGAAAAGAAGACAGACATTTAGTGTACAGTAATCCTTCACGATATTGCAGTTCACCTATCGTAGTTCACCTATCGCAGATTATTATTTAAGCTTACGTCGATTCTTCCCTGGCGTTGCTTTGTATTTATAATAGAATAAATATATACAAATTATAAAAATAATAAAAAACATATACAGTGCAGTACTGTTTCTACTTTGCGGATTTTCACCTGTCGCAAGAAGATTTGGAACGTAACACCCACAATAGTTGCGGGATTACTGTACTTGGATTTATTTCCCGGTTCCTTTCAGAGCAATGTAATCTCGCCAGGAAAGACGAGAAATAGTTATCCTAGTACAAGGCTCTTAAATTGAAAATAAAGAGGACGCGAAATAAAGTTAAAGTGATATCAGAAATAATCGGTACACTGAGGATGTGAAAATATAAAAGAAATCCGAAGACAAAAAGATTTACAACACGTTGCTAGAAATATAGCCCCTACTCAGTAAAATAATCTGTACGATATAATCTATACTTAATAGAGAAACTGTGAATGTAAAAGGGAGTGCACTTTCAATACAGCCGCATCACGCTTCTACAGCAAACTATCACATATGTACATCTGCCTCTATCCTGTATTACAACGCAACCATCACATACGAACCACAACCACTGTCGATGTAATAGAATAACCACAACGTACGCAACAAAACCTTTATCGTATATTAGAGTTCAACTACCTAATATGCATCGTGATCTTTGCTAAAACGCAGCCCATATTTATAGTATCTTCCTATGCCCCACTACTTCAAAACATAATCAATACACCATACTACGACTACCTCATATGCACCATAATCAATAGAGTATACTACAACCCAAGTATCACTTATGAGCCTCAATCATTACACTATACAGTAAAGTTTGCATAGATAGAGAGGAATTCTCTATGTGATCATATATCTTGCTTGAAATATAGACGCAGTTATATAGGCGTGTAAAATGAAAAGGCGACCACCGCTGGAGATTTTTAGGTGTAGGTTTCTTCAAGTCTGATATGGATTAAGCAGAATCAAAAATTGCATGATGACTGATAGAATATCACCGTCAACAACAAGACATACTACAACATCAACAGCAACAGTAACCACAGCTCTACCAACACCACCATCAACCCCAGCACAACTATTGCGATAATTTATGATATATATTGTCATCGAATTCAACGAAGATCTGTAATAAGTTTATTTAGTAAAAGCATTTTATGTAATATCAATAAATATGAGCACATGTGCATACGTATACACAAACACTCAAACACACAAACTCTCAAATATACAAACACACACGTACACATGCATATAGATGAGTATATGTAATATGCACACACCACCGAGTTGCGTAACATTCATTCAATAATATACAAGGTGCCAACGAATTGAGAAAACATGTATAAACATATTGAGATAAAAGACTAAAATATATATTAAAATAATCACGAAGCCGACATTGACAAGATCTCCTCTACTTATGATTTATTGCTGTGTAAAAGTTTCCTGTTAATTGAAGAATAATATATAATGTAACAGGGATAAATAGCAACTTAACATTTTGATGCGTCAGTATCATGACAGATAGTATCCTCATAACCGAAGCTTATCAGAAGATAAATGATTTGGAAATAATCAACTGCTTGACAGTTAATTATGAAATAATATTTTTTGAGTCAATGAAACTATGGTATCAATTGAGTACATAAAATATTATAGCTTGAGAACAAGTCTTCAACTAATTGGACTAAAAATAGCATGTAAGTTGGCCACTACTTGTTTTCCGTATTGTTTCTTGATGTAGGGGTGAGTTAGATAATATGGATATTCTGCTTAAACTGTTAGCGACAAATATTTGCAGTTAAGGTATGAGTGGACATAAAATTCTTGAAGGCCGAAGTTATGGGAAGGAATTACAGAAAATTATGATTTCTGTGGCGGTGAAAGGAGGTTGACGCATCAAATGTGACCGGAAGTGGTAAGACGAAGAAGATAGCGGTGTCTCAGGAATGGTGGTATGGCGGTAGCCACATGTGGTGAATTGAGGCCATTCTAGTAGAAAATGCCTTTTAATTGATATCTTTGTGCGAAGCAACAGTGTCTTGAATGTAGAAGAGGTACATCACTGTGCAAGACATGCTTGCCAAAGCAGAAAGGATCCGCCGGTATGAGAAACGCAAACGTTTCTTTGAACAAAACAAACAGTTCAAATCCAACCCCCAAAAACTCTACGAAGAACTGGGTAAAAATAAAATAGACATTACTGCAGCACCAACAGCAGAAGAACTAGAACAATTCTGGAAACAAATATGGTCGGTGAAGCAACAACCCCAGAAAAGGACCATTGAAACAACGAACTTAGCACCTGAGCAACTCTAGGCCCCTATAACAACTGAAGAGGTCACCCAGACACTGCAAAGACTAAGCAACTGGAAGGCACCTGGACACAACAAGATCCCCAATTTCTGGTTAAAACACCTACCAGGAATGCATAAAAAGCGGGCAGAAAATTTAACAACATACTAGCAGAGCCAGAGACAATGCCTGAATGGCTCACAAAAGGGAAAACCATCTTAATCCCCAAATCCACGGAAACGTATAAACCACAAAACTATAGGCCTATAACCTGTCTCCCTACGATCTACAAAGCCTTTACTGCAATAATATCGCAGAGATTGAGTAAACACCTGGAAAATAACAACCTGTTTCCAGAAGAGCAGAAGGGATGCTGCAAGGGCTCATACGGCTGTAAAGATCAATTATTGATCAATAAAGCCATAACTGAAGACAGCCGCAGAAAGAAGAAAGGCCTCAGTATGGCCTGGGTGGACTACCAAAAGGCCTTCGAGTGTGTTCCCCACACGTGGATTCTGGAAACACTAGCCATAAACAAGGTGGCACCAATTATAATAAAATACATAAGGCACTCAATGAACAAATGGCAGACAGTGCTACAGCTCGAAACAAAAGAGGGACTTGTGAAAACGAAAGCCATCCCCATTAGAAGAGGAATATTCCAGGGAGACACGCTCTCTCCACTCCTGTTCTGCCTGGCACTCACACCTTTAACTGAATTGCTAAATAGAACTGGATGCGGTTACAAATGCTACGGAAAAACAGTCAGCCACCTTCTATATATGGATGACCTAAATTTATGTGCCAAAAACGACAAAGAGCTAGAAACACTACTACAGACAGTACACGGCTTTACCAAGGAAATAGATATGCAATTCGGATTAGAAAAAAGTGCCAAAGCAACCCTGAAAAGAGGTAAATTTGTTAAAAGTAGCTATATAACACTAGATAAAGCCAATTAAATAAGAGAACTAGACGAAAGCCAACCATACAAGTATTTAGGAGTCAATGAACTAGATCGGATATAACATACACAAATGAAACAAAAAATAAAGAAAGAGTCCTATAGACGAATTAGATCAATACTAAAAACAGAGTTCAATGCTAAAAACAAGATAATGGGTATCAACACTTTAGCTGTCCCAGTTATAAGTTACAGCTACAACATCCTTAACTGGACACTAAACGAACTATGTAAAATAGACAGGAAAACAAGAAAAATAATGACAGGATATAGGATGCACCACCCAAAACGTGACATAGAAAGGCTATATATACAACGCACAGAAGGTGGCAGGGGTCTTATACAGCTAGAAAACTTTTATAAAATAACCACCATATGATTGCAAAAATACCTACTCCAGAAGCAAGGGAAACTAATACAAATAGCCACAAAACACGAGCAAAACAAAAAGCTGTTTTCAGTATTTAAGGAAGCTGACAAATACAAACAAGAAATCAATCTACCTAACAAATACGAAGAAGAAGATGAAGAAGAAGAAGAAACAACAAAAGCGAAAAAACAAATGAAATCCAAACTAAAACTAGAACAGCAACGGACCATGATAAAATGATGGCAAGAAAAGCCACTACATGGTAAATACTGGGCTAAACTAAATGCAAAAGAAATAGACAGAGAAAAATCCCAGCAATGGCCGAGATGCTCAGGACTCAAAGCAGAGACTGAAGGATTTTTAATTGCTGCACAAGACCAAAGCCTCCCCACCAGAAATTACCAAAAACATATAATGAAAAGAAACATAACAAGTAACTGTAGAATATGTGGAGATGCACAAGAAACAATAAATCATATTATCTCTGGCTGCCCAGTCCTGGCTAAGAAGGAATATATTCACAGACACGACAGAACTGGGACCTATATACACTGGAAGCTATGCCAACACTATGGAATAAGAACAGAAAAAAGATGGTATAAACACACGCCAGAAAAGGTAACAGAAAACGAGAAAGCAACCATACTCTGGGATATGCCAATACCCACAGATTGAGAAATTAAGGCAAATAGACCACATATAGTTGTCAAAGATCATGAAGTAAAAAAATGCTTTCTAATTGATGTATCAATACCAGCAGATGACAACGTTTCTCTAAAAGAAATGGAAAAACTTTCAAAATACAAAGACCTAGAAATAGAGTTAACTCGAATGTGGAATCTAAAAACAGAAACAATTTCTGTCATAGTAGGTGCCTTAGGTATAATAAAAACATATTCAGACAAATACATTAAAAAAACACCAGGACTTACAAATATATATAACATACAGAAAATTGCACTACTGGGTACTGCACACATTCTATGCAAAACACTTTCAATACAGTAAACATAAGAGCACCACAGCAACTACAGCACATACCTAAGGCGCACAGAGCTGCGCTCGGTATTGAAGTGAAAGCACATTATACAAATAAAACTACTGAACAATAATAATAATGATAATGATAATAATAATAACAGCAATAATAATAATAACAAAAACAACAACAACAACAACAACAACAACAGCAATAATATTAATAATAATAATAATAATAATAATAATAATAATAATAATAATAATAATAATAATAATAATAATAATAATAATCCATGATATAGACAAATGCCTGTTGGAGATTGAAACAAACCAAAACAATTTTTTGTTATTTTTCGAACTAACACAGATAGAGTGAACAATTCATAAGTTTAAGACCACCACAAAACTATGCCTGAAGATAAATCCATCAACAAAAGAAATACAGACGTATACAGATCTATCAGCCTTAAGAAGCTACGTTACGAGCAATGTTTATATGCAGAGAACTCGGCGATGGTGTTGTCTCAAAAAAATTAACCCTCAACAGACAGATTCATCCCCTAATGTCAACGTTCAAGCTCGTCATGCCTCAATGATAAGAAAGCAAAATCTATACCGGATTGGTGGTCAACCCGATCACCAAGGACTAGGTACTCGAAAGACGAACCAGATTCGATACGAAAAATGAGATAATGGCTCAAATCTTCCAGAAACACAGGAGCTGGAATTACCCCACAACCGGAATATTCCAACAGATGGCCATCCACTCTCATCATCAAATAATTATGTGAAAAGAATGAAAAATGGTGTAGGGGAGATAATAAACAAGTTCTTACGGCCGTCTGCCATACCATATATTTTCCCAGAAATAAATCTAATAGTGTACAAACCTACTTAAACTGGAAACAGAATCACCTTGAAGTAAGACCCTAGAGAGACGGTAACAACCTTGCCAACGTCAGAAGAAACATTATGATAGAGAAATTACGAAATGAATTAGAGATTGACCAAAGTAAACAATCAGTAAAGGATAAAAGGAACGAAGCTGCAGCTAATGAAAATACCACAGAGGAAATAATTATAAACCAGCCCAGGGCTGATGAAAATACAATGATCATTGAAAGAGTTAACGTAACTGATAAGCAAAGTGAAATACTCTCTGAACCAACCATATACATTAAGGCAGATGAAAATCAAATAGATGAAGAGTGTCACACACAAATTGACCCAACAGAACTACATGATCTAAAAAATAAAATCATGACTGGATGGCTGAAAATTAAATAAACCAGTATGAATGAACGCGCCACTCTTCCAAAAGTTTACAATTTTAAACAAAACTTGAAAATAATTGGTAAAATCCCTCTTGCACTTGAGGATATAATTTCAGCTAATGATGTTGATATTACAGATCTCATCCACCAGCACTATGCATCCGCGGAAATCTCAAAGATTCTATGTGGTAAAAACCTCAGAAAACGACAACATTCCCATAAAAAGCCTATTTGGCAAGAATGCATTCGACAGCAATTTCAGTCACTAAGGTCCGACATAGGATGTTTAAAATACCTTAAGCTTGACAAGACTATCAAACCAACAAAAACTCGACAATGAAAGAAAAGATTTAATAGGAAAACCATATTTGACATCGATACCATCATAGAAAATATCAAACAAAAGGTATGTGCTAAAGCTGCCCGCATAGCAAGGTATGAAAAATGCGTTAGATTCTTCAAGGACAACACCAAATTCAAAAATAACCCACAAATTTTTACAAGATAGAGAAATACCAGTTACGCTAATGTCTATCCTATCAGAAAAAGTGCAGGAATTGTGTAATTAAATTTGAGTAGAAGAAAAAGTCGATGAAAAGGCCCCTTGGATTGGTAGAACATCTACAGACTTAGAAGAGCAAAAGTGGGAGGGTATCAAGGTAAAGGATATAAGATCTGCTCTCAGGAATGAAGCAAATGGAAGGCTACAGGAAAGGATAATAGTCCTAACTTCTGGTTGAATGCCTTCCCAGAGCAATGAACAGCTAACAAAACTTTACAAGAACGTTTTGCTACAACCTAGTATAATTTCCTACAGGCTAGTTAATGATGTAACGTTCCTCCTTCCAAAAAATAAATAAAGAACTGAATCAAAAAAGTATAGACTCATTACCTGCTTAACAACAATGTAAAAAAAAAAACGCTAGCAACCGTCTAGACCGAATGTACCAATATTTTTTTTAAAATAGAAAATGGCAAATTCCACAATGAGCAAAAAGGATATAAACATGGGCCCTATGATTGTAAAGATCAGCTACTCATCAATAAGATGTTCTTGGAAGGTTGTCAAAAACGATACCGAACCTTGTCGTAATCTGGATAGACTATAAAGATGCTTTTGATAGTATACCACTTAGATGGATTAAGAAATATCTGGAAACGTTTAAAATAGCACCTACTCTGCGAAATTTCTTGTCTGTAAGTATGAGATCATAGAGAAACACATTGACTTTGAAGAGTGACAATGAAACTCTTAATGCTGGAGATGTAAACCTTTCATGTTGAAATTTCTAGGGTGAATCTCTATCACTCCTCCACTTTTATCTAGCCTTAATACCTCTCTGGAAATTGCTCAGTGATTTACGGATATAAAATGTTTGACAAAATATATATAATCTCATTTACAGGGATGATTTAAAGCTCTTTGCAAAAATGACCAGCAACTACAGGGCTTACTAGCAATTGTTAAACAATTCAGTGGTGACATCAGGAAGCAATTTGACCGCAATAAACGTGCAAAAGCTACCTTTATCACAAGAAAAATAACAGAAACAACTAATGTTAATCTCTAATAGCAGAATGTCATAAAGTAATTAGAAGCAGCGGAGAGCTACAAATTCCTAGGTGTATTTGAAAGGAACGAAATCAAACATTCAGTGAGGAGGGAAAGGATCAAAAGAGAGTGTTATCGCAGGGAACGAGCAATATTCAAGACAGTGCTGTATGCAAGAAACAGGATCGAAGCGATCAATACTTTAGCCATACCAGTTGCGATTCTGAGTTTCAATATCATTGACTGTTCAATTGCTGAAATATGTAATCTTGACAGAAAAATACGAAAATTGTTGACATTGGATAGGATGCAGATATAGAAAGACTTTATCTGCCAAGAAAAGAGGGTGACCGTGGACTTTTTGGAATTAACAATGAAGATTTTCACACTTGCCCTAGACACCAGCCTGAAAAAATCTGATGACTGGATGTTAAAACTTGTCTCAAAGTATGAAAACAAGAAAGCATCAAACTTAGTAACAAAACAGACAAAGGAATCCCTAAGTGAATTCGAAATACAACAAATTCCGGAATTAGACTACTAGAAACAAGCACAGAAAAAGCTAAGCGTATAGAAACCCGTGTTGAAATTGCTGCCTTAGTTATTTTCACTGACAAATTGCAAGGAAAATCTCTCAATGGCAAATACACAAAGAGAGCTGATAGTGCCGATGTTGAGAAAGCACTTACCCAGGAATGGTTAGGGTCTTTTCTCTTAAAATCATAGACAGAAGTGTTTATCAATGCCTACCTACAAAAAACTACCAGGGCAACATATCAAAGAACGGCAGCTGCCTAACATGTGGTGTATGTCAACAACAAAATGAAACCATTGTCAGCAACAAAATGAAACCAAAGGCGCAAGTAGACTGCACATGGAGGCAACATGTCTCCGTGAGCAGTCTTCTTGCGCCTACAGGGTACATCAACAGGCATAATAGAGCAGTACAAAATATACACTGAGTAATTTGCAAAAATGTGGACATGCCCCATGATAAAACTGGTGGGAGCACAAACCACGTCCAGTGCTTGAAAATGATCACATCTCACTCCTCTAGAACTTCACCATTCAAACTGACAGAACGATAGATGCGAATAGGCCAGAGACTATATTGAAAAAGGTCGGACAGAAATCATGACACCTCATTGATATAACTGTTCCAATTGATATAAATGTATCTGTCAAGACCAACCACCAACTGAGCAAGTATAAAGTTCGTGAAATATAAATTGGCAAAATGTGGAACCTTACGACTAAACCAATACTTGTTGTTGTAGGTGCCCTAGGAATGATAGCAAAAGGGACTGATTGCTCCCTAGCAAAAATACGAGGAAACCCCCAAAATGAAAGAAATTCAAAAGAATGTGCTCATGTGTACTGCCCAAATCCTACGTAAATTAATGTCTATATGATCTCAAATTTTAAAACAGACTCATAATTAGAGATGTTTTCTTAAACATTCTTTAGAACAATACTATTTACAAAGCCAAATATATGACACCCTAGACATAACACCAACATCAAGGTCTAACTTGTCTCTTGAAGCCTTTGGGTTAGATTTGGAGCCAAGTTATACAATTAGAAAGCAAAAGTCAAACATGCAGAAATAATAATAATGATAATAATAATAATAATAATAATAATAATAATAATAATAATAATAATAATAATAATAATAATAATAACACACGCCAGAAAAGGTCACAGAAAACGAGAAAGCAACCATACTCTGGGATATGCCAATACACACAGATAGAGAAATTAAGGCAAATAGACCAGATATAGTTGTCAAAGATGATGAAGAAAAAAAATGCTTTCTAATTGATGTATCAATACCAGCAGATGACAACGTTTCTCTAAAAGAAATGGAAAAACTTTCAAAATACAAAGACTGGAAATAGAGATAACTCGAATGTGGAATCTAAAAACAGAAACAATTCCTATCATAGTAGGTGCCTTAGGTATAATAAAAAAATATTCAGACAAATACATAACAAAAACACCAGGACTTACAAATATATATAACATACAGAAAATTGCATTACTGGGTACTGCACATATTCTACGCAAAACACTTTCAATACAGTAAACATAAGAGCACCACAGCAAACCACAGCCTATACCCAAGGCGCACAGACCTGCGCTCGGTAGTGAAGTGAAAGCACGTTATAAAAATAAAACTACTGAACAATAATAATAATAATAATAATAATAATAATAATAATAATAATCGTATACAAAAGTAAAGAACTTTTCTCTCTATCTATTATACTTCTGCTGAGTTACTTCAGCCCTTTACATAAACTAATAATAATAATAATAATAATAATATTAATATTTTTTTTTATAACATACCGAAAATTGCACTACTGGGTACTGCACACATTCTACGCAAAACACTTTCAATACAGTAAACATAAGAGCACCACAGCAAACCAAAGGACATACCCAAGGCGCACAGAGCTGCGCTCGGTAGTGAAGTGAAAGCACGTTATAAAAATAAAACTACTGAACAATAATAATAATAATATGTCAGTTGTTTGACCTTAACCAGATGAGCATGTCTCTTGGTGGCTGACGATATGTGCATCTCTGATCACGAGCAGAAGTAGTGGGGGAGCATCATAGCCATGTGTTGAGAGGAATTCTTTGGGGTTTGGATAATTCACCTTTCGAAACATGGGTGTTTTGTATCCTTAAACAAACCTTCTTCAGGGACCTTTTGAGCGGGATGGGCAACTCGACCTGAAAAAAATTCTAACTGGGCCCCACCTGCGAGGTCATGCGCTATTTATCTTGATATGAGATCACCATATTATGCACATATGGTTGTGATGCATGTGTGTGGTGTATCCTTATCAGACGGGTAGTCATGATGGGTATAATGGGCTTCGTATATTTTACCCCAGTGTCACTTTGATGGCATGCACTGCTCTCTCGCTCAATAGCCCCTACATGGTAAGTTTACCGTGAAAAGCCCCTACATGGTAAATACTCGGCTAAACTAAATGCGAAAGAAATAGACAGAGAAAAATCCCAGCAATGGCTGAGAAGCTCAGGACTCAAAGCAGAGACTGAAGGATTTTTAATTGCTGCACAAGACCAGAGCCTCCCCACCAGAAATGACCAAAAACACATAGTGAAAAGAAATATAACAAGTAACTGTAGAATATGTGGAGATGGACAAGAAACAATAAATCATATTATCTCTGGCTGCCCAGTCCTGGCTAAGAAGGAATATATTCACAGACACGACAGAGCTGGGACCTATATACACTGGAAGCTATGCCAACACTATGGAATAACAACAGAAAAAAGATGGTATAAACACACGCCAGAAAAGGTCACAGAAAACGAGAAAGCAACCATACTCTGGGATATGCCAATACACACAGATAGAGAAATTAAGGTAAATAGACCAGATGTAGTTGTCAAAGATCATGAAGTAAAAAAAATGCTTTCTAATTGATGTATCAATACCAGCAGATGACAACGTTTCTCTAAAAGAAATGGAAAAACTTTCAAAATACAAAGACCTGGAAATAGAGATAACTCGAATGTGGAATCTAAAAACAGAAACAATTCCTATCATAGTAGGTGCCTTAGGTATAATAAAAAAATATTCAGACAAATACATAACCAAGACACCAGGACTTACACATATATATAACATACAGAAAATTGCACTACTGGGTACTGCACACATTCTACGCAAAACACTTTCAATACAGTAACCATAAGAGCACCACAGCAAACCACAGCACATACCCAAGGCGCACAGAGCTGCGCTCGGTAGTGAAGTGAAAGCACGTTATAAAAATAAAACTACTGAATAATAATAATAATAATAATAATAATAATAATAATAATAATAATAATAATAATAATAATAATAATAATTCACTTTTGAGCTATGTTTTAAAAAGTTCACCCATTAATACCTGTTTGTATCATTAAGCAAAACTTGTTTGAATATTGGCTTTCAATAATTGTTTAGCATTTAGAAGACTTCAGTTATGATTAGATTGCTTTGCTAAGTCATCATGCTTAGTCATGAAGCAAATAAATAAGTTATTCTTTCACTTTCGACTTTGCTTTTTCGGTTTCGCTGTGAGTTCTGCATGACTGCTAGCTGTATGTCGTTCAAGAGAAGCTTCGAAGTGTTCAGAACAAGAAATGGATGCGAAATTTGGTGCAGTCCCATTTATCTAGAGGTCATATTCCTGTAGAAGAAGCCTCACTGACCAGCAAAAGCGGAACGCTACTCAAAGAACAGATTGTTGGTCGGTACCAGTTTCTTTGGAAATCAATTAAAGGCAGAAAGGAGAGAGTGGTGGAATTATCAATAGAAGAGACACTACTGTGGAGAGATAAACTGAATTTTCCAATCATTTCCGAGCAAGAAACTCGATCCAAGCTCGAGAATGTGCAACATATGTATGACCAATGCGCTAAGAAAGGAAAATTGGAGCCATTAGAACTGTTACATATTACCAAAACGGCTCAATGCTGATGACAAGAAAGCCTTACTTCATCCAACGCCAAAGCAAGTGCAAAGTGGGCAATTCGACAGGCAAAGTTTCAAGCAAGTTCACTATCGATTCTTTCAAAAGAAGATGCTCTGATGCTGAAGCCTCCTATTCTTTATCAAACCCAGCATTGATATTCCACATCCTAGTCAGCAAGTAGTCAACAAGGCATTTACAAGGCACCCTTCAAGAAAGCTGGTGAAATGAAGAAACACTTGATCGATATGCTACGCAATCAGAAATGGAGCCTGCATTTCGATGGTAAACATATTGACGGAAATGAATATCAAGCGGTTGTCATCAAGAATGAAACAAGCGAAATTAAGCTGGCTGCTCTGAAGCTGCGTGATGGCAATACTGAAACCATTGCAGAAGGATTGAAAAGCATCTTAGACGAATTTCACTTGTGGGGCGTAATCTCAATGATCATTGCTGATAGGACGAGTGTGAAGACAGGACGAAAAGGTGGGGCAATGGTCTGACTTCAGAGTCCTTTCTTGAAGAAAGGCTATGAGAAGCTACAATTCGTAAGTTGTCAACACCATGCCCTGTGCGTTATTATGGATGATGAGCTAGCAGGCGCAAGCAATGCACCCAACATCAAATATTCTTTTGTCAAAGATCTCATGACGAGTTATGAAGAAATCTAAAGCTCCTTCCAGAAAGGAACTCCTGTCATTGATGATCAAGCTTGCTGGTGAGATGATATGAAGTTTCCGTTCCACATAACCCGTGTTTTCAGGTTCTCCCATGAAAACAAAGACCTAACTTTCTTCAAGGTTCAGAAAATTCCGAAAATTTGTAATGCCAGATGGAATTTGCGAACAATCTTAGCTTTTCTTGCATTTTTCCTCCTGCCACATGCAGGAGAAAGATTTCAGATAGTCTGCCAGTTCATCTCATATGACTGTGTAGACCACTGATTCAGTGACCAAATGTATAGAGCGGAATATCATGCGCAGCTATCGCAAGTCTTACTACGCTACAAGATTGCTTCGAAATACTAAACAAATCACTGGTAACAAGAGCCATCAAAAGTAAACATCAACAGAAGCAATCAATGCTGTGAGCGAGAAATTGAGGTCATATAAGAACTACACGTCACATGCATGAACAAAGCCAACGTACCATTCCGTTTCATTCTCTCTAATGACTTGCCACAAATTGACTATCGACTAATTTCACTTTATATAACTTAGCTCCTTTTTGTCGTTCTGGAATGCATAATATAGTTCTTTTAACAGTTATGGATTAAACGTTTTGGATCTTTCCGCTTTTTTTGTTTATTATCCAACCAGGGTTCGAGTTCTTTGAAATCCACCCGAATTCAAGCGAGTATGAAAAGTTAGACACGGGTGAAAGTATTGGTCAAATACAAAACAAAAACAAAAACAATCCAAAAACAAAAAAAAAAACATTGATTTTCATTGTTTTCTAGCATAAGCACATCAGAATATGATTCAGGACTATAGAGTTGCAAAAGGTTGGTGGTAGTGGTAATGGTGGTGGTCGTATTAGTAGTAGTAGTAGTAGTAGTAGTAGTAGTAGTAGTAGTAGTAGTAACATCTACAAGAGTAACTTGAGATGTTGAAACGCTTTTAATGAAAGTATAAGATTAGAAGATATCCAAAGTAGATAACATTTGATTTGAAATAACACAAGTTAAACGTTAAAAGTATCGTAGAAAGCACAAAACATTAGACAGGATATGTACTAATGAGACGTACTGCAAGTGAATTAAGAGATACAAATCTTCTCGAGGAATAGATTGCAATGGGATCTGCTAATTATATTCCTAGAAAGGTGATTGCGGCAATACAATGTTTTGGAATTGATAAATTAACAGCCCTGCTCATTAACATGTACAAAACAAAGAGGAAACCAGAAGAAATGTCCAAATTAACTTTTGTTGCACTTGCCCACCTTACAATATTAGGGCAATCAAATGTGAACTATAGAAAAACCATCAGACTGCTCATTGCAATACACAACTATGTGTCGAGTTTTAACGCTTAAATCTAGAATTAGAATGAAGCTTGGGATACCGGGATGCAGAATGCATTTATCGAGAAAAAAACAGATGTTTAAAATTTATTTCATTCTGATTAACATAACCGAGTAAAGGATACGCAAGAAGACCTCTAGCTATGTTTCAGTGGACTACACACAAAAAAAGTGAAAAACGGCTCTCGGTCTTAAAAATGAAAAATAAAATCGACAATTACAGTCTCAAAGAAAATAGCATCACTACTTAACATAAAAACCACAAGAACATCTTTGAAGCAAGTCGGTAAGTTTAAATAGACGGAAACTATCTTTATATAAAAGCGGAAAAATGATAAAAGATTTAATTTTGAGAATTGGACAAAATAATGTTGCGTATGGTATAATCAAACTTATATATTATGAAATAAACAGCACTAATGCGAGATAAAGTGTCCGAACAATATATATAGGATTATCGGTACATAGAGTTGTGTTTCTTGGGACCTCAATGAAAAAGTACCAAAACTTATCACTATAGCAGATATATTGTTAGAAGAGTGTTGAATATATCTTATGCCTAAGGACCTCTATAAACTTCACGATTTTAAAAAGGCGAAAGATCACCAGAAATATTTTACAAAACACAAGGAAACAAGAAGCTCACTTAATTGTATACCTTATTAGGAAAATATAGTTTTAAAATTCTATTTATTATAATTACAGTTGCTATGTAATTAAGGTAATTAAATCTGACTAAATGTGCACTCATATACCTATATGCACAAAATGTTTATAAAACATTAAAATCTTGCTTAAATAGGACGATTTAATTAAAGAAAAAAAAAGCAACTTATCTGCATATAGCTGTAAAGACTACTTTTATGATGCTGAGGGAACTCCACATTCTTGAATAAAATGTTCGTGAAATCATCCTATTTAATGTTTAATACTTGGAAAATCAGAGTCATCTTTTAAAAGTTCTTGCATTAAATTGGTCAAGGAGACATTCGCGTCCTGCAATAGATTGATATGGATAGCATAAAAATTACGAAAGCACTTTAGCTTGAAATGTTTTTGTGCGTCACTTGCATAATCCAATGCTATCAGTTTCTCTGATTGCATATATTTTGAAGAACTGGTATTCTTAATATAGAACATTCGTCAGTTTCCATGGTGCCCTTGCCAGGATGTCAGTAATTCAAATCTAATGTAAAGGGTTGGGTTCTGTTTTGTGGAAAATGGTGTATCCATTACACGTGAAATGGGTTCCGCCACACTAGGTTGAGTATCCTTTTACTGCAATATTTCTTCGCAGTTTTTAATTACCATTATTAGGAAGTGTTGCCACTTTTCCTGCTTTCGCAAATGTCTGCTCATCACCTTTACCACAAGTTGCCAAAGCATAACAGCTACAAAGGGGATCTTCGATGTTATTCACTTACGGATGTCGTTCTGGTTCTGTGTCACGCTCTATTATTCCGTTTCCTCCCCATTGCTACTTCCGCTAAGGAGGAGTGAGTATGTTGTTCCTCGTTCTGGTTGATATTTGAAAGTGCGAGTCTGGCAGTTTTCTCCAAATACTTCAGAGTTACCCCTGGTGCCACAAGAGAAATAGACGACTCTGTAATTTGTTGTTGGTGCATTGTATTATAGTTTGGAATCCCTATGCGAAGAACCATTAAAGGGCCTTCCTTATACATATGTACCCACACGGCTTTCTGCCCTGGTGAGTAAAAAAAAAATGATATTATCATCACAACGGAAAGTTAACCCGTATGTTTGTAAAATAGTGTGCCGCTCAGAAGCCTGGTATTATCAGCAAAAAAATCAACTGATTGAATTTTCCACGAAAGAAATTTAAACGCTAGGTGGAGAGATAAAACAAGGTAATGAATTATGTCCGTTAATCTAGTGAAACAGAAATGATTTCATTTATGACACCCAATGAACAGATAATTCAGTTGATGGAGCACACAATTCCCTCTCGTCGAACCTGACAGAAATTCGCCCGTAAATATACACAAGCACACATGTACACATGAGTAGATACGTCGTTTGTGTGTTAAGATATATATGGTTAAATGTGTTGCTATTACCGACAGCGGTGCCTACAGAACATACGTAGAGACACAATAACGTGAGCACAGAACTTCACTCAATGATTTGTCGAAATGTACGAGGGAATACAATAATCATTGCACTGTTCGTTTCTCGTCATCACGTTAAGACGGCTGTCTGCACAAGAGCAAGCGTTTTTATTCTCTTTAGCTTCATTTTTGAACTATGTAGAACGAATTTCACCATAGTGTTGTTGTTTTGGCTCTCTGTTGGTATTATCATTATAGATCAAACACCGGTCGAACAAGAGATCACTAATGTTAAGTGACGCCCAATCTTATGACTCTGTTATATATATATATATATATATTATAATAAAATAGATCTGTGTGTGTTCACCTTGCAAGGGAAAACGGCTGCGTGAATTGCTTCCGTAGTTGGAATGCATAAATAATTTGACCTCGGATACATAATAGGGTCATCAGTTTATTTCTTTTATTAAAAATAAATAATATTGCTTTATATTTATGATTCACTTCCTTTAAATGGTCTCTCAATGTCAACTTCCAGTATTGACGTGGCAACGCCCAAATTTTCCGTTTTAATTCGTGAAATCTCTCACTCTCTATTTTAATGTTTTCATTTCAAGTTTTAATTCGCTATTTGGAAACAGCTACAATAAATTACTGAAAGTAATATTTACTGAGTTCACAAACTTAAATATTTGGTACATGTTTATTTCATTTACTGTTTCTGATGCTCTCTCCCCACCCCTCTCTCGCACACTCCCACTCCATGTTTGATTTCTTTATTACAAAAACGTCAAATAAAAAATGTGTAATTCACATGGGCCATCAACCTTCGGTAATTACCGTAATTTTTTTTATTTATTTGCTTTTACCTCGCCGTGTTCAGCTCTATATATTTGTAGTTAGTGACACACGTGCAGGTGTGTTTTTGTATGTACTTTTGTATGCATTTATGTATGTGTGTGTGTTTGTATGTGTGCGCACGTGTCTGTGAGACACACACACGGAAAGATAGAGAGAGGAATAGCCAGTGATGTCTAAGTGGCACTCTCTCTCTCTCTCTCTCTCTCTCTCTCTCTCTCTCACACACACAAACACGCACACATGTATACAAAAAAGATGTTGTTGCTTCCCCGTAGATTAGCCTCTCGAAAAAAGTAATCGATAAATACCAGGTTTAAAATATAAGCACTGGCTTTGATTCGTTCGATTAAAATTTTTCAAAGAGAAGCTCCAGCGTAGCCGCTGTCTACTGGCTGAAAGGATAAATGATGTAAAACACTCACATATTTTAACGAGGATTGGTGCGAATTTTTATCAATTTTGACTATATTCTTGACTAAATAGATCCTTTTCTACTCTAGGCACAAGGCCCGAAATTTATGGGGAAGAGGCAAGTCGATTAGATCGACCCCAGTACGTAACTAGTACTTAATTTGTCGACCCCGAAAGGATGATAGGCAAAGTCGACCTCGTCGGAATTTGAACTCAGAACACAAAGACAGACGAAATACGACTAAGCATTTCGACCGGCGTGCTAACGTTTCTGCCAGCTCACCGCTTTCTCAGCTAAATTTATTAACATATGAATAAATAACGAAGCGAAAAGTGGAAGAGTGTCCTCTCAGCTGCAATACTAGGAATAGTAACTTGATAACCCTCAAGAGCCACCCTACCTACC
>NC_142930.1:40120083-40155083 GCF_046866305.1 Octopus bimaculoides | reverse complement strand
TACATACATATACACACACATATATAAATATATGTATATGTATAGTTACATACATACATGCATATATATGTATACACAAACACACATACATAACATATGCATTTATATGTGTGTCTGTGTGTGCATTTATGGATATGAATGTGTGTGCGTTTGGGGAACAGAGTGGTATCGTTCGGCTTTTCCGACACAAAACTTCAAGCAATCTTTCGCATGATACTTGAAAGTAGCTTGATACGACTTGCGACAAAACGGATTTTATTTCATATGTTTAAGATCACCCTGAAAATGAAGAACGAAAATGATTATTTACGACACCTGAAGGTTTTTTTCATTTTAGGAAAAACAAAGAAAAAGACTTGAATGTCGCAGAGACCTACGAGAATATGTGTGTGTGTGTGTGTATGTAGATAATGTTGCTACAAAACGCGTGTGTCAGAATTGGTTTTCGATCGGGAAAATTTTCGGTTCAAGTGGCATCTCTGTCTGACAAGCCAACAGAGAGGAACCCCCCTTATAGGACCAGGATAATCGCAGATATTCTTCAAATATTCGAATTGTGTAATGAAAACACTCTGCATAATGTTGGTTACGTCTGCAGTCTCGGTGTTTGGATCCCATATCAGTTGAATAAGGCTAACATTACTCAAGAGATCGCCATCGGAGATTCGTTGCAGAAAAGGGATGTAAACGTTTCTATATTTTGAAGAGAATGCTGACCGAGGAACAACCACAAACAACCTCCAAAGCAGATTTTCACCAGAAGATCAATTTGGAGGGATTGTTACGTTGCTGTCTTTCACAAGCTTCTTCCCACGGACATGACCATGAACTCGGATATATTTTGACCAACTGAACATAATGAACGTGGTGATTCACCAACAGCATCCAGCAGTTATTAATCATAAATGAATCGTCTTTCATTGCAACAATGCAAGGTGCAGTAGAAGTTACAGGTGCTTGGCTGGGAGGTTTTACTGCACCTTTTATATTCGGCCGATCTTCCGCCTTTTCTTTTCCACCTGTTATCATCTATTGAATAGTCATTGAATGGGAGAAGGCGGCGCGCAGCTAGAAACATTAGCACGCAGGGCGAAATGCGAAACGGATTTCGTCTTTCTATACGTTCTGAGTTCAAATTCCGCCGAGATCGACTTTGCCTTTCTTCCTTTCAGGATCGACAAATTAAGTACCAGTTGCGTACTGGGGTCGATCTAATCGACTGCCCCTACCATAAATTTCGGGCCTTGTGCCTAGAGTAGAAAAGAATATTCATTGAATGGGAAAACCGAAAAATCTAAAAAGTATGTAAACATTTACCAGGAAGAGTTTTTCACCAGTAAACACAGGAAATTGTTTGAGCAGGGAATGATGCGTCTGCGCAAAAGATTACAAAAGATAGTGGAAGGAAATAGTGCTTAAAGGTTGTGCTTTATATTCGGTTAAAAATCCGAACGAACCTTTTGGCAACGCTTTTGGTAACCGACTGTGTATGTGTATGTGTTTGTTAGTGTATGTGTGTGTGAGAGAGAGTTTCTTTTATTTGGTTAATCCCCAACACTTGACAAACAATGTTTACGTCCAGGTGAACTGGCAGAAGTGGAAAATAAACCGTTGTAATACCGGAAAGTAACGCGTTTCAAAAAATTAATTACTGGGATCTATTTGTCTGAATCAAACTCTTCAAGGCAGTGTCTCATATTGGCAGAATCCAATGACAAAAACTCCTAATATATGAGTCACAAATGATAAATACATGGTATGTTGCTAATTACTTCACTTAAATTCAGTCGTTCGTTTTTATATATATTTATATACACATACACACATACATACATGCATACATGTATGCATGCATACATGCATATATATATATATATATATATACGACCACGATGAGAGGGATAACTTCCCTTGGCAAAACAAACAGGACACAGTAGTCCTCCTGGGGCTAAAGCAACAGTAACATCCACCCCTAGGGGTCAGCCACACTTAAGTGGCAATACACTTCACTTTATATATATATATATATATATATATACTCACGCACACACACGTATATGTGTGTGTGCATATGTGTGTGTGGGTGTATGTGTGCGTGCGTGTTATTTCAAAAATACTCAAACATTATACAGAATGCATACATTGAATTAAATTTGCCAGGGACAATTGCTTTAAAACATGAATATGGACATGGAGATACATGCATTATTACGTACATACATACATACGTAGAAGTATACATAAATACATACACACATGCTACTGAATTACGTAATGTAAACATTTGCATGTCTAATACAGAGTTAAGCGCAGGATGTGACAGAAGTAATTTTGAATGAACTGAAATTTTGTCTAATGGAAAATAAGTTACTAGAATTCTATCGAGATCCCACCCCGCTAAGATGAAATAGAATTATTGTATGCTTTGAAAGAATTCGATCTTCGAAATATATGGCAGTTCTCCTCTCTGATGCACTGTCCAATCACCGCTACCTATATTAGTAGAATGACTAATGCACATTGTATTTTATTGAAAAGTGACTTTTATTTGTTAGATAAATGAAGATCATTACTTGAGAAAACTACGTAGTGGTGCCATCTGCATGGAGACCACACACATTAAAATGTTTATGGATATGACTTCAGGCATGTTTAATTTTTATTTAAGCTCTTCAGTAAAACATAGTCTGCTTCTAATTGTGCAAACTCAGACAGACCTTCCTACATATTTCAGTTATATTATTAATAGATTGAGAATTCTTTCCTTTTTCTCCTTTGAGATTAATTAATTCATTATATTTAGGTGATAACGAGGCTGCACGTGCCGCGTGGCTCTTAATTTACAAAGTAATATCAAACACGGGACCATGTGGTTGTAAAGTGAACTTTTTAACCATACAGGCATGCCTGCGTCTAATATTTATTTAAACTATGTGTCTCACTTATTAGTGACATTTATTTCCGACTGAATCTAAAATACACAAATACACTGCGATATCCAGTCTTCGCTTTAATTTCAACTCTAATCCATTCCTATGCTCACTACTAATGGCTTTTCAGCAATAATACTGATTAATGAGTTTCTACATAATTATTGTACTCTAGAATACAACGATTCATTTGTAAATTTTATTTTAAGTTTTGTTCCATGGAGACATTTCAATTTAAGTGGATGCTTCCTATTACATATGTCCTTCTCGTTGAATATCGTTTTAAAGTAACCTTTCCCTATAACATTCAACCTAAAAGTTCACAGAAACATTGTTTCAACTGCTTCTAACATGAAACATTGTAATCGAAATAGAAAAATGTCAGTAATGAAAGTAACTGAGGCTCCGTGATTTAATAGCGAGTACTAAATCACACGATAACGTGGAGAACTTCTAAATCCGAATACAATAAGTAGAAAATAGGCTGACTGAATGGATTTAAAGTAAATGCCTTTATAACTTTACACAATTTTCTCCAGCCAAGAAAGTAGCCTTGTCATGGTTGTTACTCTTGGAGAAAATAACGGACATGTATCTAGGTGAAATATACCGAACCCTCTCAAATCTGAAGTCTTAATGCATTCATATAAGCATACACACACAAGTATGTATATATATATATATATACATATACCTACACACACACACACACATATATATATAGTATATATACATCTATATATATATGAGATATATATGTATGTATATATATATATATATATATATATATATATATATATATATATATATATATATATATATATATATATATATAATAGCATATAATTATGCAATTATGCATATATTATATATATATATATATATATATATATATATATATATATATATATATATATATATATACACACATACATATATACATATATATATATGTATCTATATGTATATATAAATATATGAATATAAATATAAAATGAATACGTATGTATATATATATATGTGTGTAGATGTATAAATACTCACCCACTCACTCACTCACACACACACACACACACACACACACACACACACACACACATACCGTGTTGTGATAATTATAGCTGGAACGATTGGACTTTTTCTGAGCTAGTGGGACGGAATTGCCTGTCTGGAATACATTTAACAGAGTGGGTACAGCTAAAGCTATCCTATGTCCCAGGTGATTTTGTTATGTTGATCGATCCATTCGTTTTAACAGTAGTTTGATCGACCATATAGAGGATCTTCTTTACGAGGAATGTTGGTTTAAGAGGTTATACTAGCAGAAATATTAGTAGGCTTAATTAAGGAGATAAAAATACACGCAGTACACATACTGTTTTGTATTTCACATGACATGCCGTGAATGCATAGTTTATGGTTGTTTGTCGGTGTTATTATTTCCATCATATTTTACATTGAAGGGTTTGAACTCGTGGCGAATTTCACAATTCGCGACGGGGTACATTTGTCTCTCATTAACGTTTAAATTTACTCAGTTTCATGCTGTGAGATTCTGTTAAATACGTCAATGTAAATTAGATTTCTTTACACTGTGTTAGAGAGTCAAAACCGTTAGAAATATGACATCCAATACGGGTTGTTATCCTGCACGGTACCAATGGCCAGCAAAGCCTAACCTTCTTTGAGCGACAATACCAGAGATAGGAGGAATGTGACTATAAAATCTTAATTTTGATCTTGTTATTTATCCCAAGATCATCCCTGATCCAGAAAGCTTTTGCTAACTTTGTACTAGTCATAACCAGTTCCACGTTCTGTATATAGTCGGCAATAATATTCAACGGATCCTTCTTTATTTTAGAAGGAATAATATAATTTAAAAGAGATATGGCTGGCGTATTTAAACAGGTCAAACAATCATGTAGAAAGTGTCAAATTGATTTGTTGCTAACTTGCTAACATAAGATTAAATCGATTATGCCACCTATGAACAGAAGATTTTATAGTGATGAACCATTGAGACGCAACTTATTGTCATAAAATATGAAGTAGTTAAATGTATGATTGATGGAATGTGAATAAAAGGCGGGGGAAATAGAATTGAATAACCATTGGGACAAGAAGGTGAGGATGAGGAAACAACGGAACAAGCGATGGTGATGAAGATGGTGATATTGGTAGTGGTGATGGTGGTTGTGGTGGTGGTGAGGATGATGATGATGATGTTGATGATTATGATGATGATGATGATGGTGGTGATGGTCACATTGGTGAGGAAGTATGGATGGTGGAGATGATGATGACGGAATTGAAAATGAATATGAAAAGGATGATGACAATAACTATAATGATGGTTATAATGATACAATGATAATGGTGTTAGCAATGATGATGATAATGAGGAGGAGAATGATGATGATGATGGTGGTTGTGGTGATGATGCTGGCGATGATGATGATGATGATGATGATGATGATGATGATGACGATGATGATGATTATGACGACGATGACCAAGACATTGATGATGATAATAATTGCGATAATTATCAAAGTAATGTGATACTTTCAGTAATCAGCGGTGGGGATAATAATCGTGTTGGTGATAATGGCAGAGCTGTTGATGATAATGATGATGCTGAAGATGATGATGATGATGATGATGTTTGTCTTGATGATAATGATGTTTGGTGAATGCTTCCAATAAAAGAATACGACGACTCCTACAACGACAAAATTATGAACAAAACTAATTGTGTAGTGAAAGTAAATGTTATTATTATTTTGCATTTCTTCATTTCGGGATCGATGAGTTAAGTAGTTTGAGCACTGGCGTCGACGAAATCGATGTTGCTCCTCCCATTTTTCCAAAATTTGAAAGCTACATCATCATCATCATCATCGTAATCATTGTCGTGGTCGTCATCGTCTTCTTTCACGTTGTCGCCGTTGTTGTTATTATTAAGGCAGCGATCTGGTAGAATGATTAATACACTAGACAAATTGCTTAGCAACATATCTTCTGGCTTTTCTTTCCGAGTTCAATTTCTACCGAGGTCGAATATAACTTTCATCCTTTAGAGGACAATCACTGGAGTACCAGTCGCCCACTGAGTTCGATGTAATCGACAAGCCTCTTCCCTCAACTCAAGTCTCCGGCCTTGTGCCTTTTATAGAAGGATAGAATTATTAATATAGCCCTTGTTGTTGTTATTATTACATCTATTATACTCTCTTACTGCGAGTGACTAAGACTATTAGCTATTCACTGCCGGTAATGTAAAACGGTACGTTCTTGTCAAACCTGAAGAATTTGTGTAGACTTTTTGCACTGCCCAGTAATGTTGATTTCTGTGTGCGCTCTATTTTTAATTTTATGCTAATTCTTTCCAACTATTTTTTTATTTCTTTGCTCACTGTAACAGGGGCACCAACAATTACTGGCTCAATATACATGTTTTTCATTAGTTATAAACTTCATGGTTCCATCAGTTTTTCTCTTTCTCTATCTTTGTCTACGATTCTACTGTACTAGGAAACACAATGTCTATGAACAGGTTCGCTTTTTCTCCGCTGTGTTCCAGTAGAATATTTGGTTTCCAATGTTCGATTCCATGATAATATTGGATCATGAGTTTCCTAAATATCTTCACTCGATCACTTTCTAAAACACAATTTGACTCGTGTCCATCTCATTTTCTCGCCTTTTCGAGTCAAATCAAGTTCTTAATGTCCATATAGTTCTCAATGAGTGTTTCTTTCGACATTGTCATTCCTTCACTTGTATACTTACTGAGCCAATTTCAGCATCCACTTAAAATGTGCCACGCCAGTTTGACCACATTTTTGTATTTGGCAGGTTCTAAGGACTGGTAAATCCTGAATTTCATGTACTTTGTACCTGTGTTCCGAACAGGAAGCCGTCTGTTTCATGTCTCCGGTAATGTTTTTTAATTACATCTCTCTTTTTCCTTGTGACATCTCTCAAGATCTCATCGTGCAAGTTCATATTTTTTTAATCACTTCTTGGTCTTTGTTTCTGCCTTTATCTAGTAGTTAATTTTATTCTGACCTAATTTTGTATGAAATTAACGTGCTTTCCTTGCATCTTTTGCAGGGCAATGAAAGCACGTGAAAAATATTAGACGACGGAATGACAACAACAACAACAACAGCAACAACAACGAGGACGATGATGACAACGACGATGGTGATGATGAAGATAATGATAATATTAAAAATGTTGGAGCTGCTGTTAGGCTTGAGATGATCCAGAACACAGCATTGTTGAGTATAGCTCGCATTCTAAGGAGAGTATTGTCTCTTTGAGTCACAGGAGAAGTCACTACTTAAAACCTTTGGCGATTTGTTATTCTACGCTTTCAAGTAAAGAATAACTGGTAATTAAGAATTATCCGAGAGACTTTCAGAACAACAACAACGTCGACGATGATGATGATGATGATGATGATGATGATGATGATAATTATTATTATTATCATTATCATCAATGACTTTGCACAACTTCTAACGCTGGAGATGCACTACAGTGCCAGCTGTTCACTACTAGTGAACTGAGGTAACCCCTCTTATTTTTCTAGCTCCTTCCGGAGTTTTCGAACGGTTCCAAGTAGTGCTGTTTTCTGCAAGTGCTCCATCATTATTGCCGCCCATACGTGTTTCCACGTACTTCTAGAGATTTTTCGACACTGTTCTCAGGGCTCAGACAATTATTGATACTACTGCTAACTTTTTCATCGACCACAGCTGCTTAACTTCCCAAGCTAACCTGACTTTTCTTTCTTCCTTATCGAATACCTTATCAGCTGGGCAAGCTATATCTATGATCCAGCATAGTTTGTTTTCTTTTTCAATTAAGACTATGTCCGGCTCCCTATTCTCTAACTCATGGCTGCAATGAAACATATACTCCCATAGGATCTTCACCTTTCCATTTTCGACGATGCCTTCAGGTTTGTAGCCGAACCAAATTTTTGCTCTGTCAAGTCTATACTTGTTGCAAAGTGTTCAATGGCTATATGTTGTCGTGGTGTCTCTTATATTACTTCTGGGCTAGTGGCGTACTCTGGCTGGTAATGTGCCATACGGTTTCACCGTTCTGTCCACAGATTGTGCACTTATCACTTTCTGCTATGTTGTCTATTATGTAGTTTGTTCTTAGTGTTTACTCTTGGGCAGCACAGATAAAAGACTCCATTTCCGGTTTTAAATTACTTTTAGTCATCCACACCCATGATGTCTTTTTGTTTGTCGTATCTTCAACATCTCTATGAAATTGTCAATGCATTCTTTTCTTTCTCCACCTATTTTCCGTTCCATTCGTAGATTATGCAAATCAAAAGAGGAAAGCGTTACTTACCTAGTTAGTGAATGTAGCTTGCTGGCACAAAAAGGATACAAAACATCGGAATTGACAAGAAAGGAGAGCAAGTTCAAAAACTACTTTGCTTGGGAAAGCTGGGATTCTGAGAGTTTTATTTGGGTGGTGAATATTCTCCCCGATAATTAACAACTAATTAGCCATGATTATAACGTGTCGAAAGGGAAGTTGTGAGACCTCTGACGCACTACTGTCCCCTCTCAGACAATCAACCAGAGCAAATAAGACAGAACGCTCTGAGAAGTAAAATATGACAATCTAGGGAAAAATACATGGCAATCTAGGGAAAGTAATCCACTGGGAGCTATGTAGAAAGCTAGGATTTGAACACACTGATAAATGGTATGAACAGGAACTTAGTAAATTACGTGAAAGTCAGAAATATAAGATGTTGTGAGACTTCGACATTGAGCCTAACAGAGTAATAAAAGCTAGAAGACTTGATTTGGTAGTAGCAGTAGATGAAAAGAAGAGAATGTGCCATATAATAGACTTTACAGTCGCACATGATGAAAACATGAATTTGAGAATATAGTAGAAATTAGTAAAAAAAAGCAAAGTACTAGGACCGAGCTACTGAATTACAGAGGCTATGGAAAGTGCGTGTAAAATGTATCCCAGTATTTATAGGTGCATTAAGAACTATCTCTAAAGATTTGAACAGGTAGATAAAGGAAATATCCATAAAGCCCAATTTAGTACAACTCTAGTGTTATTAGCGACAACAAGGATACTTGGCTTCTAAGGTTACTTGATAAAACAGCAACAACAACAACAACAATAATAATGATAATAATATTATTAATAATAATAATAATAATAATAATAATAATAATAATAATAATAATAATAATAACAATAATAATCTATCCTTTTGTTACCCACTAGGGCTTACATAAACTAACATTAAAAGACATGTAACGACATAAAAGACAAAAAGAGGACGATACAGTGGGTTTTCCGCGTGTAAACAATATAAATAACAATTAAAATTGAACGAACTAAAACTCCCAACAAGGAAAGCGCTTTAAGATCCTCGTCGAAAAACCCACAAAAGCTACTAGGGCCTGATCAACAGAGCAAGTGCCCTTCTCCTCTGACACCTTTTTTACAGGTCCATGCAGGTGCACGCTCAGAATTGGTCCTTTCACACTGGCCATTCTTCCAACATTCACCCACCTTTTCAACAAACTTGCAACAAGGCAACACTTCCCTCTCCACCCTCAACTTCTTTGTCAAGTGAAACTTGAATTAGTTAATGAGGGCTTGGCCAAAGACGAAAGTGCCTGTCTTTAGCCCTTTCAAACGGATCCACCATACTACATCTTTCGCTACAGTCACTAGACAAATTAAAATTTTCTGTTCTTCCCGGCCAAAAGAGAGTGGTGTGACAATCTTCACAATGGATTCAACTGATGGCCGGTTTCGTCTTACATCTGACAGCAGGTGCTCGACATGAACCTACAGATCAGCAATACTTTGACACAGGACTAGGGCGTGCAGAATGGTTTCATCGTTCTGGGCGCAACTCGGGCAGGCTCGGCTGACAGCAGTTCCGTATCTGTACACTTTATCGCGAAGAGGCAGCGCGTCTCGGTAGCACTGCCAGGCGAGGGATTTCTGGAAGTTATCTATACGCCCAGGATGGAAAGTTCTCCGAAACAGACCGTTTAGTTGATCTTCATCGACTTCCAGAGTTTCCCCAGACCGCCGTTGCTTGGCGTAACGGGATTACAAAAGACGATATGACAATGTAACAAGAATGATCCATTGGGAGCTCTGAGGAAATCACGGCCTACAAAAAACAAAGAAGTTGTATGAACAATTAGTGACAACAACAACAACAGCAACAACAATCATAATAATAATAATAATATTAATAATAATAATAATAATTAGAAGAAGAAGAAGAAGAAGAAGAAGAAGAAGAAGAAGAAGAAGAAGAAGAAGAAGAAGAAGAAGAAGAAGAAGAAGAAGAAGAAGAAGAAGAAGAAGAAGAAGAAGAAGAAGAAGAAGAAGAAGTGGAAGTAGTTTAGAAAGAAATATGGTTGGTGAATGAACAGCCTCAGAAAAGATCTATCAATATAACACAGCGCCTGAAAAACTCTGGACTCTCCTATAACTACAAAAAAAACAAAACAAAACAAAAAAGACTGCAAAATCTAAGCAATTGGAAGGCACTCGGGCACGACAAGATTCGCAATTTCTGGTTAGAATATCTAAGAAGAATACATAAAACGGTGGCTGAGAAATATAATGAGATACCAGAAAAAAAAAAAACAGGCAATGCATGAATGGCTCACAGAAGGCAAAAGTATCCTAATTCCCAGCCCAGTGAAACGGCAAATCCACTACAGTACAGACCGATAACTTGTCTCCAGCGACAATTTAAAAATCTTTTACTGAAATAATATTACAGACAATGGGCAAACATGTGGAAGAAGACAACCTGTTTCCGAAAGGGCAGAGGGGGTGTTGTGAGGGCTCATACGGTTGTAAAGATCAGCTACAGATCAACAAAGCCTTAACTGAAAACAGCCGAAGAATGGAACAGGGTCTATGTATGGCTTAGATCAACTATCGAAAGGTTCTTGATAATATTCCACTCACACGTATTCTAGAAACACTAACCATGAACAATGTACTACCAAGAATCATAAAATATATATAACATTCTATGAATAAATTGCAAGAAGTGCTACAACTCCAGAAAAAGAGGGATTCATAAATTCCAAAGGCATCCCCATTAGAAGAGGAATATTCCAGGGAGGTACGCTCCCTTCACTCCTTTCTGCTTGGCACTGATACCTTTATGTGACATGCAAAACAGAACTGGATGGGGATACAGTAATCAGCAACACAACCAACCACCTTTTCTTTATGGATAATCTAAAACTGTATGCTACAAATGATAAACAGATGGAAACTTTACTACCGACAGTATATGAATTTACAAAAATAATAACCATGAAATTTTTCTTAGAAAAATGTGTCAAACCAAATTAAAAAGAGGAAAACTAGTAAAGAGTAACAACATCAAACTAGATAAAGCAAATGAGATATGAGAATTATACCAAAGCAAGCCATACTAATACTTTGGTATCAATGAACTAGATACGAATGCAACACACACAAATGAAAGAGAAGATAATGAAGGAACACTATATACGATTTAGATTAATATGGAAAACAGAGCTGAATGTGAAAAACAAGTTAATAAGTATTAACACTTTAGCCGTCCTAGATATAAGGTACAAATATTCATAAATGAACTCTACATGAACTAATAAAAATAGACAGGAAAACAAAAAAACAAAGACAGAACTTAGGATGCTTCACCTAAAATCTGACATGGAAAGATTATATATATATATATATATATCGTATTGAAGGTGGTGGAGGCCTTATATAGCTAGAAAAGTATCATAAAATAACCACAGAATTACCTAGTTCACAAACAAGGAAAACTGATACATATGTTCACAAAACACGAGCAAAAGAAAAAGTTGTTTTCTATCGTTAAGGAAGCTGAAAAATACAAAAATGAAGTCAGAGTACCTGACATCTATGGAGCGAAAGAAGAAATAGCAAAAGCTGTAAAACAGCTGAAATTGAAACGATAACTGGAACAACAGTATATCATGATAAAACGAAGGCAAGAAAAGCCCCTACATGGTAAATATTGGGTTAAGCTAAATACAAAATAAATAGACAAAGCAAAATCCCCCAAATTGTTGAGAAGCTCAGGGCTTAAAGCAGAGACGGAAAAATTCTTAGTTGCAGCACAAGACGAAAGCCATCTCACCACAAATCACCAAAAACACATAATGAAGAGAAATACAAGTAATTGCAGAATATGTGGTAATGGAAAAGAAACACTAACTCATATTTCTCTGGCTGCCAAATCTTGGCTAAGAAAGATTATAATCATAGACATGAGGAGGCCATGCAAACACTATGAAATGAAAAGAGAAAAAAATGGTATAGGCACACCCCTGAAAAAGGTCACATAAAATTAGAAAGCCACCATTCTCTGGGATATGACACTAAGGCCAATATGCCGGATATAGTTATCAGAGATCACCAACAGAAGATAGTGCTTTCTAATCGATATATCTATACCAACAGATGACAACGGTACTCTAAAAGAAACAGAAATTTTCGAAATACAAAGATCTGGAAATAGAGTTAACTCGAATGTGGAGCTTAAAACGAGAAATAATTCCTATCATTGTAGGCGCATTAGGTATGTGTCCCATTTGGACGATGGAATGTGGATGGGAAGTGCGCCGTTCGTCATCATAGTACTGTTAGAAGTATGTAGATTAAAGGTGTAAATAATGTTGTAATGAAATACTATTCTAAAAGCAAGCCTGTGAATGCAAATGATGTGCCAATTAGAGGATATAGACAACAGATGTTGCAAGAATGGCTGGTGATAGGGTTTTTGAGCCAACTGAACAGAGAATTCGTGATCAGGCAAGGACAAAAAGCAACAATAGATTGCTTTTTGAGATGGAGATTGAAATGATAAACAATTCCTCAAGAGAGAAATAGCACCGTTAGGAATGATGCCGATGAAAGAAATGAGTTTTATAGTGATGTCTGGGGAGTAAGAAAAGAGAACAATAGAAGTTTAGAGTGGCTGACAAACATACAAATTGGCATTGGGGATAATCAACAGGTAGAATTAGGGATAACATCTGGTAGTTCTCCAATAAATTGGAAAGCTCCCGACAGGAGATGGTATACAAGGTTTCTGGTTGTAAAAGCTGAGGGACCTTCATATGTGAATTGCTGTGCAAATGAATAACATCTTGAATGGAATGGAGAGGAGAGGTTGCCAGAATGGCTAACCTTTTGGTGAGCGATCTTGTGTTTGAAGGATACCGGCAAAGAAAAAGCAATTGATATCTTTAGACCTATCTCTTGCTTTTTCCCTTATGTGGATGCTTATGACAGGTGTCATTGCTGAATCAATGACTGAAAATCTGGAGGAGACATTACCTGATAACCAGAAGGGATGTAACAGAAGAAACAAGGGGATTAAGAATGAATTATTGATTGATAAAATATCATTAAAGATTGTAAAAGAAGGGTCACAAACCTTGCCATTGCTTGGATGGATTGATTACCGCAAGGCTTACGACATGATACCATTTGGTTTGATAGTAGAATGTTTGGAAATGTCTTGTTGTTTCGAGCTAACATTTTGCTGTTTCTAGAAAGTAGTATGGCTGGTTGGAAGACTGAGCTGACATAACGTGTGTTGGTTGTAATACACTTAACCCAATCCCGAAATTTCTGGCCTGGCGCCAAAATTTGACACAAGCATTAAAGCCTTAGAAACGCTATCAAACATAATGAAAATGCGAATGGACTTTTCAGTGCCGAAAGTAGATTTGAAAAATGATCAACAGAATCTAAACATAACGTTAGGAAGGACACGAAGAGACTATGTTATTGGGCATTCGCTGGTGCAGAGGCAGTACAATGTGATTAAGTATATATTTGATATCACTTCATGAAAGAATGTTACGAATGATTGACAAATAACCTGACTCTACTGTATTATGGGCACAAACGCACCCTTAAGTTAACCAGATCAAACTAGATTAAAGAAAAGAAGAACTGTGACCATAATGAAAGAAAAACTATAAAAGCAAATTTTTCAGTACAAAACTATCACATTATCCTGCAAAATGCTTGGAAGTATCGTTCGGTATGATTGCCAATTACGTCTTCCAGCAAAAGGCTAATGAATTAACAGTGACTCATTGATGTCTGGAGGAGAGATATCTTGTTGATACATTCTAGGAAGTTTTCATCATATATTTGCAAGCATGAGTACAGACAAAATTAGGCTCATAAGAGAAAGAGAGAGAGAGATAGAGAGAGAGAGAGAGGAGAGAGAGAGAGAGAGAGAGAGAGAGAGAGAGAGAAAGAGAGAGAGAGAGGTGGGAGAGTGGGGCATGGAGAAAGTCGAAAAAGTGAAATGGAGAAGATTATGAGAAACTAGGAAAACAAGTGAGGGAAAAAGTGGGGTAGACTCTGAAGTGAAGAAACATGCTAAATGAATTCATTCAATAATTTAGTATAGAAAGATTAAAAAAAAACAAAAAATAAGTAAAATATTATTGAACAAACCAATTTATTAACCCATGCAGAGTTCAAGACAATTATATGAAAATAGATTTACAGAATAGAAATAATATATAAACGGTAAGAGATGTGTTTGTACGGACGTGTCTATATATATATAGACACATATATATGCTTACGTATATAAATATATCCACACACATATATAGACATACAAATGCAAATAACAGTTATGCATTTGTGTACAAACGCATACACATGTATTTGATTGGGTGTAATTAGATAGATATACAGGTACATACATGTAATATAAATATATTTAGATACAGAGAGGGCATGGTAGACGGATCGATCCATAGTTTGGTGGATAAAATATTATTGTGCTTCTGTGTCCAACTATATTCCACTGCATACCTATTGACATATCTATAGGCACACACACACATACACACATACAGATATGTATTCATATCTATCTGTATACTAATACTTATATACATAGGATTTGATGTGCACCATGTATTTTTTTACCCCCACAATAATAGACGTCAAAGTAGGGTAGTTTCCCTTACATTATAACTTTTCAGCTAATAATTTGTCCGTCCTTGTCCATATTTGACCCTGTGACTTACCATGAACAACTTAAACACAGTTACAACACTTCATCAAGTATTGCTTGCTTGAATGCTTTCCAGCGTACACACGCATGCAGAGATTAAAAAAAAAGACATATGTATATACATTTAATCCCTCTCGCTCTCTCTGTATATATATATATATATATATATATATATATATATATATATATATATATATATATATATATATATATATATGTATCACACACCATTCAGTCATATATACACACATAAATAATACATGTACATACATATATGAATATATGAGTATACATATATAAACATTAAGTACATGCATACACACTCACACAGCTCTCTCTATATGTATCTCTATATATATATACACATGCAGAGATACAGGCACGCACATACATGTGGACATGTATAATATTTTGTTTGCAAACATTCTGTTGTTATTGAATTTAATAGAATTTTCGTGCACAAAAATATGTAAAACAAGAAAAGCAAATAGGAAAACAGGTTGAAAGTACAGCTCATTTAAGATAAGACTATTTAAACATTTAATAGAAACAGGTGTGAACGTTTTCTATTGAAAGATTATAGTTCGTTTGATACGCTATTATGTTCGCGTGATGAAATGAGAAGAAACCATATCAGTTATGTCCAATATTATGTAAGATTTTTACATGGGCAATTCCTTTCATGCTATTCAATGTTTTTGATGTATCCAAGGAATAGTAGAAGGAGCATTTGTTTATTTTCTTTTTCCTACAGTTTATTTTTGTTTCTGTTTATAATATTTATAAATTAATTATTGAAGAGTGAAAACAGAGTCTATGCCATTCCTGTTCTTACCACTATATTTTTTCGTGCTTGTAAAGAAACGTATGATTCTATACAAAAATATGCGCTCCAAACTCTTTGGAAAATTGTTATCGATATAGAAAGGGAATCAAATGAACCATAAAGAATTTTCTAAAAAATTCCTTTAGCTATCATGGAAAAACAAACCGTAAATATTAAAGAACATTTTCGTTTCATCTTGTTTCATATTATACATTTGAATGACTTTCTAAATATTAAAAGAATGAAAACATTTTATTTAAAAAATCGTAGCACCAATGAAGAAGTGATTTAAAGGCAATTCAGACGGACTAACGAGGGAGTCTGTATGTGATATCTCGTCTTGCTGCAATAAGAAACCAAACACCTTTTAAATCATATATCTCATTGACACGAAAATGGGGGAGAATACGAGGGGACAACGTTATTCAAGATGTAAATGAGAAGGAAATGAAAAAAAAAAAAAAGAAAAAAAGGAGATGGAAAAGACTGAAATTCTTTCATCAACAGCTTTTCTCTATCAGAAATGATTTGGGGTATATGCAGCGACAACACCATCATTCGGATCCATATTTAGTTGAATGAGGTAGTTTGTTATCAAAGACAGAAGTGACATTAGTTGTTTGTATCCTGTTGTCAGTTAGGAAGTATATCCGAGGATAACACACTCAATTATATGTATGTATGAATAGGAGCAAGATGATAGAGATGTAAGACTCTTTTATTCAGCGCCTGAACTGAAATACTTACATGTTTACTGGCGATAGGAGTGGCGTTCAATCCTTCTTTTGCTGCAGAAGTAGAATAGATGTTCTTATATAAATCATTACATCTGACTCTTAATTTAAATAGCCACATTTTCATGGGAAAGTCTAACTCGATTCAATATCTAATTGTCTGAAGTGTGTTGTTGTTGCTAATACGTTTACAATTGATTTTAACTTCAACTCTGGCAATTATTGTGACGAACTAAACTATTTCTATCTAAATAATTTTAGAAATATTTGTCAATTAAGAACACATAGTGTTTACATATTGCTCGAGTACAATTTATCTCTAAATGTTGTTGTCAGTGATGATAATAAAGATGATGAGGAGGAAGACGAAGATCGTGTATTTGCCATCTTTTTACATTGACTATTGTGTGATGATAATTCTTTTCAATTACTCCCCTAACGGCCACGATAAATCGCTTAATCCTACTCTGAGCACTCTAAAACTTATGAGTCCTCTGTTTCTACTGAAATTTAAGTAATATTTGCAGTGATAATCACATGAATAATAGCTGCAAAGACTGAGAATTTGAGGGCAAATCACAATTAAAGTAATATTCAAATATTTAGTTAGAAAATACATCAAGGAAACAGGTTCTATATGAGAGTATATATGTTGTTGCGCGGCTTTCTAGAAGTAGAACAGCAGTCTTTAAATAGATCATATCGTCTTATAATAAAGAGAATGGTTGGACATATTATTGAATATTATGGTCTGACATGCACTTTCTGGAAAATACACCGATATAGACATGGTCGGAACATATTTGATCCTACCAAATTCATCAGTGTTAAACTTGGCATAAACAGCAGGCAGTACCAATAGTAATAATGATAATAGTATAAACCATATTGAGTTGCCGTGACGAGTGAAAAAATGTTAGTCCACAATCTTGTGCATATGTGTGTGTGAATGTGTATATGCATATGCATATGCACATACACTAACACTCATATATGTATATACACATCAATAACAATTTGACATAATGTCATATAATCAACTGATTACGTTATTCTAAGTCCACATTGTTGTTCTGCTGTAGTAAATTCCTCATTAATTCTGGCAAAATTGATTCCAAGATGATCAATTGAGATGTAACCACAGCAGAAACATGATGTTATAATTGAAATTAATCCATAAATAAAGAAATAAATAAGTTATTACAGAAAAAAAATAGAAATCAATAAACAATATCTTTTACATGAATTAGAATTTCAAGAAATCAAATATTAAGCGTAGGAAATGTTAGGAATGTTTCCCTGTGTAACATTCAAGGAACGTCCATGGAAGTCCAGAACAACATGATGTTTAATTATGAAACATCAAGAATGTGTTAGAAATCCCGTGTTTACAGATAAAAGTTTTCTTTTACAGATACGATGAAAATGAATGGCGTTCTGTGTGTAAGGGAATATACAGGGAGTTAGAGAAGGAGAATGAGATAAACGATGGGTGTGTGAATGAGAGATTTTAAATGAGGGAAACAAATCGAATGATTAATAGAAAAATATCATGAAAAGTCATTGGCTGACAGGCAGAAAGAAAAATAGAGAAAGAGAGAGGGGGAGAGAAGGGGAGGGAGAGCGAGAAAGAGAAGGAATGATAACAGGTGATAGAGAGATTGAGTGAAAGACTAATATAAACAAACTGGCAGAGAAATAGAAAAAAAGGAACTGAAAGTGATTGAATTTACTACAGACGAACAGTAAAGTATTTCAAATAAAGATAAACACATTGAAACATTTGATAATGATGGTAGTAGCGGTGGTGGTTCTCACAATAGTCTTTGTGGTGGAATTGGTGTTAGTATTAGTGGGGATAGCGTAGGTGGGGCTAGTAATGTCGGAAGTGGTTGTGATGATAAGGAGAAAGATGAAGAAAATGTTGTTGACTATGATGATGCTATGAATATGATTGCATCAATAACACCAGGAGCACAATTTTCGTCGGGTTAAATCTGATGCTTGTTTTTGACTAATTTTTGGCCCCTGAATCCAGAAATGAACCCAGTTCTGCATCGCATTAACTTTCTGAGCTACGGGGATAGCCTTCTTTTGTCGCAAGAACTATACAAATACCGCAACTTACACATGTGTGCTTATTTTACAGAATGTTTTAAAGATGGATATACAATGGAAAATAAATGTTTCACTCTAGTGATTTTTTTCTGTCTCAACCATTAGACTGCGGTTATGCTGGAGTCTCACCTACAAGAATTTTATTCGAACGAATCGATCTCAGTACTTCGTTTGATCTTAAGCCTGGTACTTATCCTATCGGTCGCTTTTGCTGAACAATCAGGTTACAATAACCTAAACACATTAGACCTATTTGCGAAGTGGTCGTGAGGGACAAACATAGAGACACTGACACACACACATACCTGGGTATGTATACCTCGAGTGTCTTTCAATTTCCGTCTACCAAATCGGCAGATTTTGGTCAACCGTATGCTTTAGTAGAAGATATTTTCCCAACTTGCCATGCGGTGGGGTTGAACCCAGAACCCTGTGAGTGGGAAGCAAGCATATTTTACCACACAGCCACATAAATCAAATTTCTTCATATAAAGGAGATTGTCACTCTAAGTAAAACTGTGTGCAAGTAGGTAAGGTAAAAAAAAAAAATTACACTTATAGCTTTCCAAGAGTATTGAATTTGTGGACAATTTCTCTTCATGTACCAACAATAGTCAACTATCATATTCGCATAACATCTATCCTGATAACTTCCCTCCACGACCTTTAAATCTAGACGGAAGCGTTCACCTTGCTCATCGCTGACCTAACAAAGACTGAGTCTTTTGTTAGTGATAGTGATCATACTGATCAACATGTAAGTACATTTACACAGGATACTAATTCAAATCGTCAGTAATATTAACTACGAAACTGTCACATTAGTAAAGGAGAACATTAGATGCTTGCCAAGTTTTCAGAGACAATAAATAACAATATTTATGTCAGTAGAAAATGAGCATTGAACATTTACGATTACTTGATAAGCACGGTATGTATGTAGATCAAAATTCCAAAACTGATTGCTAGAATCTAAGCAAAGTTTATCATGCATATTTTCCTATTATATAAGGATAAACGTAAGAATATCTGAGATTCCTGATATAATGAATATGCTCTGCTAATCTTGAAGTGTAAAAATATTTAGTTAATTTTGAACTGTAAAGTTACATAAAGCCAACTTGAATGTTTCATGTGCCAGGTTTTGAAAACTATCAAGATGAGATCGGTGTAGTGAATGAGAATGCAGTGGGGCTACAGTGCCAGTTAGAAATAACCACACAATTTTACCCAATTGCGTTCAAACTTCAGGTTGTATAAAAGAGATTCTAGACAAATATCTGCTTTGTTGATCCAAGTGATTAGGAGTTAATCAACAACAGTTTCAATAAATCGAGAAGTGGTATGGAAAATGTAACCTAACAAATAATATAAGAAAACAGTGGTCTCTTATATGTAAATAACAAATAGTAGGTGACGAGGTAAGTGTTTTGAATAATGGCCTTTGTTACCTCATCTTTGGATGAACATACGTCAAGACATTCTGCTGCCCTCTTTTCGCCCAAGATTTCTTTTATTCATGTTAGCTCACTTTCATTCCCAATATGCTTTGTCTCTCTTTTACTATATATCGCAGAATTGTTACTACTCTATCTTTTTAGCGATAATCCCTCTTGCATAAGTTCGTATCTTCAATTTTTAACATTGATTAAGCCCAGATTTTCTCTCATCGCAGTTTCACACCATCCAAATTTGAGACCTAGCTTGCTTGCTGAATATTGTATTTACGACCAAGAAGTTGAGCTTAGCAGCTTTTGAAATCCAACCGAAGAAAGTTGAACAGTTATCATGACATTCTATATAACAGTCCAACAATACTGCAAATTAACAATTTGCTGCCAGTTATTACGATCGTCGTACGAGTTAATGTCATTTTTGTATCTATGTGATTACAAGAGAGACAGTATAACTGGAGCTGGTTTGGCGATGCTATGTGCAACTAACATGTATTGCGGTGCTGTCATGACAATAGTTGGTAATCCAAACGCCCAAAATTAGTCGAGTTACATGCATATATGTTATGAAATTACACTGCTTAAATAATGCGTTAGAAAAATGCGTATAGTTATTATTTTTGCTATTGGTGCTATTTTGTGTTCCAGGTCCGTCCTTAACGAGAAGGCCTACCTTTAATGACATTCCGGGTACTACATTGCCCTAGATTTGTATGGTAGTGTGTGATTTGAAAGCGATTTTGGCTATTTTTAGCGGGTCGAATAAACAAGTAGATACACCTTGGCAGCTGCTGTGATCTTAAAAGTCTCTATTATAATCCATATATTTCGTAACAATAACAAATGTAGTATTGAGCGTGATTTAAGCAAACCATAATAACGCTGCAATATTGTGGTTCATTCAATTATATTGGACAGATAGCCTTGCACAAAAGCTTTTGAAAGTACAGATTTAAATTTCGCCTGAACAATACACAGCACAATTGAAAATTGGCTGTCACTACATTATTACTTAGAATTGCAATATATTAATATAGTCTAGTTAATGTTGGTTTTCAGTTAATTCAATATAACAGCTAAAGTATATTTTGCATTACGCCAGTATGCAATACTTCAAAGATAGTCAACAAGTAGATGATAATGAGAGAAATTGTTGAGATTAATGTCATGGTGACACAGAATACTTATGTAAACATTTAACTTCAAAGGTTACTAAGAACATTGTCCAAATGCAGCTAAGTTCGAAACACACTAAAACGACCTGATCTTGTTGACATGTCGGCATTTAGCTTAGATCAGTCTTATGTGCAAAGATGTTTTAGCTAGACAGTTGCATTTTTCTATTATTTCAGAAATCGCATCTAGGACAATATCTGACAGATTTATTGATTCTTTGCATAAACCATAGTGAGAAACGAGTGACATCGTGCTGCTACATATATCTGGTAGCTCGTGTGGACGCGTAGAAGTTCTTTTTATCAATTTTTATTAATACCTCTGAGAAAACGGTGCAATGACCGTACTTTTTACTAGCTGCATTAGAGAAAATGCAGATAATATCATTGTAGTTCAGATTATAGATCTACATATTCAGGAAAATGTGACAGAAAAGTGTACTAAAAGATTATTGTTGATCTCAAAAGTTATTTTGGGGTAAAGATATTTAGTGTAGAATCTTTGAATAAAGACAATGAAGAATCCATTAGGAATGGAGGGAGAATCGTATGTTTATGAGTGAAAATTATATTTTGTGTTTAATGGTGCTAAAGAAACAATTCAGACAGATCACCGAAGGGTTGTAAAGTGTCAGTGATTTTTTGACGATGAGTCGAACCTGTGTCATTTCGTGTGGTTTGATATGCTTTTGCAAGGTCGAGGAAGACTTATGATGCTTTCTTGCATTCTAAAATGTGGTTTCTACAATCTCCGATCTAGGAACAGCAACAAACTAAACATCCGTTCGGCACTCTAAAATAGAAAAATCACTTGAAATATGTTGATATCAGATTGCAAAGGCAAGCTGGTGTGCGGTCAGTCTTGAAACAGGAAGCAGTTATGCATATAGGAAATTGGCACATATGCAAGGAACTGCAATGCAGTTACAACGATCTTTCGTTATCGGTTGAATAGCAACCGCCACCTGCTGTGCGTTTGTGTTAATTAATGAACAAAATTTTCCGTAATCTATATTGAAGGAGCGCTCAGGATATATGTAGGTGGCACTAGAGTGTAGCATGTGTGGAGGAGGCCGTGGGTGGTCAAATTTAACAAGGTTCATGAAAATCAACTCTTTGTGAAGGCAGAAGTCTAGCGTGATATATACAAAACTGGCAATGACAGTAGAAGGCTGGGTGACAAGCGGATTAACATTGAAATCATATTAAAATGCATAGTTAATGAAGAAATATGCACTGATTAAAACTAGAAACTTCACAGTAGGAAACAACAATTAAATCTAGGTAAGATGTGTATGATGCACATATATTATTGCATAAATTGCATGAATATATTAGAAAAGGAAAGTGTTAAGCACTGTAGTAATAAAGCCATAAAAGAGAAGACAATGGGAAATAACCTTTCAGAAAGATATATAAATAGCCTTCAAAACACGGAAGATGTGACACCTCTTCAGATGTGGACCAATATTTTTGCGCATTATTTATACATCAAACTCACCTATTTATCACAACTGCAAACATAAATATATATAACGGTATAAATTGGAAATTACTGGCATTAAACTTACCTAACTATCCGTTTGCCCTTGAAGTAGAGAGTAATTAATCCTATGGACGATCATTTATTTTGTTTTCCTTCGTGTATGGCCAGAAGTTGTTTTTCAATGGTTGATGCTCCGTAGATACATCATGCAAATAGTGATGCTACGGTATCACGACCTGGCTATAGCCACGTATGCACATATACATACATATGTGTGTATATATCTATATCTGTCTCTCTCTCTATATATATACACATATATATATATGTATATGTACATATGAATATATATATATATATATATATATGTATATACCTGTATGTATATAGATGTATGCATATTTATATATATATATATATATATATATATATATATATATATATGTATATATATGTGTGTGTGTGTGTGTGTGTGTGTACGTGTGTGTGAGTATGTGTTTGTGTGTGTGTACGTGTGTGTGAGTTTGTGTGTGTGTGTGTGTGTGTGTATATGTTTGTGCCTGTGTGTGTGTGTGTGTGTGTTTGTGTAAAATCGATTCTGAATCTCGTCAAGTTTGCTGGCTAAAAACACTTGAATAAATTCTTCATTACATTACAGACATTCATCATAGATCTCTGGCAACAACAAGGGCAACAGCAACAGCAGCTACAGTAAAGAGAGACTCAAAACAAACAAAATCTCGAATAGAAAACAAAACAAAGAAGCAACGTGAACACAATAAGAAGAAAACAAAAGAAGACTAAGGAAGCAAAGAATTGTGAAGTAGAGAGAGTGGCGAGTGTCCGGCGAAGAAGGATTGAACATAAATGAAGAATATTAGATGAAATACATTTATTAACTCTTCTACGTCCAACACTAGATTTACGCTGGTGACCCTGGGTTGCGTTCTGTAATGAAATAAATGAAATCTAAGATAGTTAATGGACTTCCCTTAATATCCTGTTAAACAGTTCACAACTCTATTGGCACTATGAAAACGATGAAGGTTTTTTAAAACATATTATTCACCATTTCAGATATATTCCTACCAACTTTGAGATTATTTCATTTTGTTCTCCCATGATTTTTCTAGAAATTTAGATTTCGCTTCCGACATTCATGTTTATCCTCACAGTATTTCATCTTGCATATGATAATTTTGAACGAAACAGCGTGAAAAATACATGCCTATATTTGTGTGTGACTGTATGCGTGCGGAAGAGTGTTTACCTGAGTAAGAGTGCATCATATAATTTGCTGTTGTTGTTGTGCCTAAGGCGGTGAGCTTTGAGAATCGTTAATACGCTTGGGAAAGTGCTTAGCGGCATTTCGTCTGTCTTTAGTTTCTGAATTCAAATTCCACCGGAGGGGACGTGATACTAATAGTAATTGGTGCACTTGGAAGTATCGGCACTCAACTTCCAACATAGCTGAAAAAGATTGAAGCAAGTGTGAAGGTAGAAACCAACAAAAATAAGTATTGCTTGGAACTGTAAGAATTCTTCGCAGGATTTTTAAATGATGGCCTGTAAATGTGTCACCTTAGTATGCTGGCTGTGGACAGCTGACAGATTCCATCATACCCCCATCATACCAAGCAATATAAGCTGTGAGTTTTCATATAATAATAATTACCCTTTCTAGTAAAGGCAGAAAACCTGAAATGTTTGATGAATGGCCTAGTCAGTTAAGTCGACGGAAGTGATTCACCAATATTTAATGCATCGACTCCGAAAGGATGAAAGGCAAAGCCGACCTCGGAAGAATTTGACCTTAGAACGTAGACACAGACGAAATGCAGTTAAGCACTTTGCCCAGAGTGCTAACTACTCTGCCAGCCCGCCACCTTAATAATAAAAATAATTATTTTTTCAAATTTTGCCACAAGGGCATATCGGAGAAGTGGGAATGAGTCAATTACATGGTCCCCAGTATTCGATTGGTACTTATTTTATCGACCCCGAAAGCATGAAAAGCAAAGTCGACCTTGGTGAAATTTGAACTGAGAATGTAGTGACGGACGAAATACCGCTAAACATTTCGTCCAGCGGGCTAACGATTCTGCCAGCTCGCTGCTTTAACAACAACAATACTAATAATATGTGAATACGAATCTATAGACATATATTGCACACATATTTGTATAAATCATTATATATGTATATATTATTTTTATTGTTGGGCAAAATGTGTTGTGGAATTACAAGTGTGATTAGCAGCAGCACCGAAGTGGTGTAGTACTCGTCAGTTCATATTGGATTACATCGTGGATAATGTGCTTGAAAAGAAGACTTCTGCATAGTAATGTGACGGCCATTGCAGGCAGACGTAGATTATTGAGGGCTGTGAGGAAAATGAAAGAAACTCTTGTATCCATTGGTAGGAATATGAGGAAACAGTATAGAAAATACATTTGAAAATATAATTGAAAATATATTTGAGTTCTAAATAATGCTGGAGTATAAATCTGAAAGACTAAAAATTCTATTCTAATCCACTGAAGAAAGAAAGAAATGTGGAATTCGTATTTTTATTTGAGAATACGTTTTCCTGGCTTTCAGATGGAAAGGAACAGAAAGAGATTTCGGTTGGTGAAGTAAATGTTTAACGCAATGCGTCGAGAACGTTAGGGTTGCTACTAGCAATGTACAGATTCGTTCACATTCAAAATCATATAATTTAGTATTGAATTTATCTGAACGTAAACATGATTGTTTCAGCTCACGTTGAATCTTGTATTACGACTTTGGGCATCAATTCAGATATTCGATTCTTAGCAATTTTAGCTGCAGGATTTGAATTACATTTTTAATGGTCTTAGTCAAATGTAAGGTGTTAACTTGAAATTCATTTTCATGCTGGCAAGAGTGGAAGCTATAATGCTCAATGGCATTTTTCTGAAGATACACTTCAGAATCTGTAAAATAATTACTGCCGAATGGCTTTTATGCAACAGATTGAGTCATAATTTTATTCTTATTTCAGTCTTCAATTAATAGTGCACAAAAATCACATGCGGAAAGTATTTTGTTTATTTATCAAAATACATATAATCATATTCTATTATTTGTCCCCATCGTTGTGCCAGAAGATCAATTCCACGATTATAACTTCTGGCTGGTTTAAACATCTCCCTGCGTTAGTACACAAACTCATATCCACGTTGTTCAAACTCCGTTCGTGCTGGAAATAAATCATGGTTCGGAAAAGTGGGTAATCTCATGCTAATAGGTTGGTGAGGCAGAAACATCAAGCCCACCAAGTTTCTCAAGTTTTCGCGTCGGTGCATTGATAGAGTGTGTAAGGGCTCAGCGATGCTGTTCGACTTCACATCTACGATTGACCAATGCCGAGTACCGGATTTGTACGTAATCTCTTAGAGTAGCTGTAGAACACACGTCGTATTCCCCAAAAGGTAGGACTACAATATTATTAGAAAACAACGAAGTGATTCGTTCATAACCACTTTCTAATTTTATTGAAAACAGTGTTAATTATATCAATATCAGGTTAAGCAAGGGATCATTATTTACATTATTTACATTTAACGGATATTTGTCCTCATCTTGTTTGCTGTTAACACAACTTTTCGGCTGCCTTCATCAGGCGTCTTGGGGAATTTTCGAACCTAGGTTCTCATACTTAAGGTATTTTTCGATGTTATTATTATTATTATTATTATTATTATTATTATTATTATTATTATTATTATTATTATTATTATTCAGTTTACTGCCTGGAATCGAACTCGGAATCTTGGGGTTAGTAGCCAGCGTTCTTAGCCATTACTCCATATAATAATAATAATAATAATAATAATAATAATAATAATAATAATAATAATAATAATAATAATAATGATGATGATAATAATAATAATAATAATAATAATAATAATAATAATAATAATAATAATAATAATAATAATAATAATAATAACAACAACAGCAACATTGAAAAATACCTTAGGAATGAGAACCCAAGTTCGAAATTTCCCGAAGACACCCAATGAAGGCTGGAGAGTATATCAGCCGAAACGTTGTGTTAACAACAAACAAGATGAGGGCAAATATCCGTCAAATGTAAATAATGTAAATAATGTACATAATTTCTCATCTCTTAAATATAGAATTTATTAAGCAAAGGCTGTTGAGAGATATTTGAACCTGTTTAAAAGGCTTCTATCGTTACATTACTGTGAAATGCATCTCGTACAGTGTTGTTGTTGGTAGTAGTAGTAGTAGTAGTAGTAGTAGTAGTAGTAGTAGTAGTAGTAGTAGTAGTAGTAGTAGTAGTAGTAGTAGTAGTAGTTAAAAAAGACAAGGTTTAACTTCGGTGGGAGAATTTAGGAAATCGTTCTAGAAAGATTCACTTGCACAAAATAGATTGTATGAGGATATTGATTGGATTAAAATTTTAGTTAGCCGTTTAATAATAAGAATTAATTTTAAAGAAAAATAGCTGCATGGTTTGACAGATGAGTTACATCAGAATATAATACATATAATGATTACAAAGCTATAGCTGTTTAATTTTGTGATAATTAATAATGCTGTTTAACACAGACACAACGAAATAGACTATAGGGGAAGGGATAATCGATTTGATCGATTAAAATAATTAAAACTTCACTAGTGTTACTAATAATTTGTAGCATGTTGATATGTCTTAAAATTTGAAGCAGAGGAATACCCATGCGATTGCCTCCAGTTGGACGCCAATAAGTTTTAACTCATGTCTTCGAAAATGACCCCAATTGTTCCCCACTGGAACGATCTCACTGTTTAAATCTAGGAGGACGTATATGTGAAAGTGGCTTTTATAAGAAACGTTTAGCATAGAAAAAAGTATAAGATAAGCATTCGAAAAAAATATTAAAACAACAGAACGTGTTCCTAAATCAGAAACAAACAGTATGTCTGTGTTAATTACTAAAAAGATACATGTATTTTTAATATCTTATATAAGTTTAAAGTGCGAGCGCTTAAACAACAACGTGCATACATACATATATATATACATATATATGCACACACACACACACACACACACACACACACACACACACACACATATATATATATATATATATATATACACACACACATATATATATATGGCAGAATGTAAGAAAAAAAAACAACAGACGAGGACAGGTGGTGTAAACAACAAAAAGATGTATTAGTTTGACGCTCGGGAATACAGAAAGTCTTTCACGTTTCGAGCTACGCTCTTCAACAGAAAGAATACGGAGAAAACAAGGAGAAAACACGGAGAAAACAAGGAGAAAACACGGAGAAAAAAATGAATGGTGTTTGGTCAACGATCTATCATGGCTTCTGCAGACAGAAAGTTCAGAAATTTCACGCAGGAGCGCTAAGAAAAAGGGGAGATAATAAAAGGGGGAATAAAGAACAGTGACCCAAGAACGAGGAGATGTGTGTGTGTGTGTGTGTGTGAGATAGAGAGAGAGAGAGACAGACAGACAGACAGACAGAATGCTGGTGATCTTGACGTATGCATGTGTGAGAAAATGGGGAGAGGAGAAAGGAGTTGGTCAGTTGTAGTGTGTGCGTGGTGTGATGTGAGGGTGTTGGGAGGTGGGGAAGGCATGGGTGGAGTGTGGGTTAGGCTGAGGGTGGGGGTAGAGGTAGGGGTATGTGGGTAGGAGTGGGTGTAAGGAATTGGATGGGGTGGAGTGGGAAGGTAGAGTAGGAGTGTGTTGGGGGTGGGTTTGGATGAGCTTATGAGGGAGGGCTGACGATTAAGGGGGAGGGGTGACAATGAAGTGGGAAGGGGAAGGTGGATATAAGAGACGGGGAAGGTGGGTATGGGAGGAGGGAGAAAGAGAGGAAGAGAGTAAGTGAGAGAGTAAGAGAGTAAGAGAGAAGAAAGTGAGAGAGAGAGAGAGAAAGAGAGAAGAGAGTGAGAGAGAGAGAGTAAGAGAGAAGAGAGTGAGAGAGAGTAAGAGAGTAAGAGAGTAAGAGAGAGGAGAGAAAGAGTAGGGTTGAAGAGAAGCAGGAGTGAAGAGAAGTAGGAGTGAAGAGAAGTAGGAGTGAAGAGAAGTAGGAGTGAAAAGAAGTGAAGAGAAGTACAGAGATGTAGGAGTCGGAGCAGGAGGAGGAGATGGGTGGGATGAGAGGGGAGATGAGTGGTAGGAGGGAGGGCGTGAGTATAGGCAGGGGAGGGGGTAGATGAAGAGGAGAGGGGAGTTGAGCCCACGTGGCGCAAAGAAGCGAAGAGAGAAGATTAATCCTTGTTCACGGCGCAAACGGGAGTCTGGATGGCCCCTGTGCATGGACAATCGAAACACGGACAGGTGTTGCTGCAAGGAGTATATATATACACATACACATGCACGCATACATATATCTATATATCTTATATATAAATGAGAATTTCTTTCTTTCTGTACGGCTGTCTGTTACCATCTTGCTGCCCAAACCAGGGAACCGATCTCCACCAACTTTGTTTGCATATTGAACTAACGCTCAGTTCAGTTATAAGGTTAAATGGATTTCAAGAAGAATCGATAATGGACCGACTACGGGGGGTTGGACTATCAAATAATAAACGAGAGAGGCACAAATATGTTAGGTTCAGGAAAATGTGGCGTAATGAGGGTGACTGAGATCTGGAAAGGGGAGGAGACAGGAAGAGGAAGAAACACAGGAAATATGAGAGACAGACTGAAAGAAAGACAGACAGGGGCATCTTCCATATATATATAAAATAGAGTTTGCGCCTGTGTGTTCGTGTGTGTGTGCGTATCTTCCTTACGCATTCGAAAACTGAGTTGCCGATTTTGACGTATGGAGTACGAGAAAGATTCAGTAATATTACCACTACCAAATATACTTTATTTTTATTTACATATTTGCATGACAAAATATTTACATGATAAATTTTTCTATAAGTCGATTATCGTAAACATTTTATATCACCACCACAACGACGACGACGTCACATTTTGTTTATGAGTGTACACTTTAAAAGACATCCATTTCTGCATATGTTATGCCGAATTACAGTTACTCACTCACTCACTCACTCATTTACTCACTCACTCACTCACTCACTCTCTCTTTCACACTCATTCGCTCACTCACTCACTTTCTCACTCACTCACTCACTCACTCACTCACTCACTCTCTCTCTCTCTCTTATATACACAAGCACACATATATACAAAAAGATGTATCCATATGCATTTATGTATGTGAATATGAAAGATGTGTGTGCGAGATAGAGAGAGTGACCGAGTGTCACTTACACATAGAAGACAATACAGGGTCTTCATTCACTCATTCACTCTCTCTCTCCTTATTTGTCTTTCACACGCACATGCACAGTCACACTCACGCACAACCACACACACACCCGTCCATTTCATATACACGTACATACATCTTTCACTTTCACCTCACTTTCACTTTCTGCTCACATCAAAGCAAACGTCGTAATTCACTTTCTCTCCTCTTTCAATTCCCGCTCTCTTCAAAGCATAAGGAAATAAAAACAAATTACGTGAATTAACTAATTATCTTTCGAAAACCGAGTTGCCGATTTTGAGGTATTGTAGTGCATTGTTGTTCACCACACACACACACACACACCCACACACACACACACACAAACACACACATACACACACACACACACACACACACTCATATATACGCATTGCTTTTGTGTGGAATTAAATAGCTTACCATAAATTAATGTCCCTGTCTCATTTTCTCCGTCATCTTTTCTTGATATATAAACACTAGTATATCCATATCCATCAATGAAAAGAAAGCATCTTTGAATTTTTAACGGATGTACTGGATGAAACTGAGAAACTTGAATTCTTTAATCCCTTTAGGAGGGTTTTATATTCTTTATATATATATATATATATATATATATATACATCTCTATCTCTCTTATATATATGTATGTATGTATAATTACACACATACATTCATGATTAATGCATACATATGCAAATTCGATAGCCCCTGTTGTACTGCCTTTGACTATATACTTGCTCGGCCAGGAATAGTGGAATACCTGGGTAAATGCAACCTCAACAACACAAACCAACAGGAACAGCAAAATTATTGCTATATGTTGGAGAGGAAAATTAACTGTCTTGTGCAAGAGCATTATACAGTTGAAGTATTTTCCCTCACATGAAAGGAAGTGAGCGAAATATATTCTACACAACCGGTAATCAAGATACAATATCATTCATTGGCAACGTAGGCTGTGGTCGACATGATAATCGTAGTGTCGTATATTAGCAATATATCTATAGAAACTACCATAGTTTCTGTATTGAGTCCAACCATATATTGAACTGACTCATAGTATACTTAGATGTTTTGTGTTGTTGAGTTATAATTGTTTTGGCAAACTCTGCGAAACGCTCATGTAAAAACAGTATAACTGAAAAGTCAAAACATGTGCTTTGCAGCCACGGGTTATGCATTTCAATCGCACCTAGTACCATCTTGGGCAACTGTTTTTTCTATAACCTCCTCAACCTTTACGATGTGTAGAAACCCATCTCATTGATTGATCTTTTAATTCAAACGTCCAGACGTGACAAATTTCATTACGTTGATTCCATCGGGCAATTACATCGATGTTAGACACGTATATGGAATACTCAACCATTTACATGCTAAATGAATGATTATAGCCTGCCAGTTGTCCGGACAGCTGAAAATACATGATCAAGATGCATTGATATCTCATAACTGAGTATGTTTGCTGGGATGTAAAGGCAACATTAATAAATTGTGTTCGGGCGTCTGTTTTAAAATATAACACAAGAATATTCTGTAAACTCTTATGATCTTAGTTTAAAGAATGATATGCATACAAATATACATTGACCAATGTATACTTAAACCAAAGCAACTGGCCTATGCAAATGAAAAGTTCTCTAAAGCTGCCTTCATCGCATACGATGCTTTGAAACACCGACTTTGCTTTTTCGTAGGACAAGAACAACGAAATAAATAAATAAATAAATAAAATGCATAAAAATGTATCCAAACTATAGAAGTAAAATTCCCTAGGAACATTACGTGAGAGTCACATATGCTTCATGCTGGATAAAAGTATGCAGAACAGTAAATATAATGACCAAAACAAAAATAAATCAGAAACTATGTTGAAATGGAACAACAGGTATGTTAACTTCTTTCTTCTTTCTATCCCCCATTCTCTCTTTTTATATATATAAATACATCTTTACATGCATACATACAACCACATGTACGCACACAAACACATAAAATGCATACATATATTGTCATACTAAAAGCACAGTATCTTTGAATTTGTAATTTTCCCCTGACTAACGCAAACGGTAAGATTCCTTCATATTTTACAAAATTGCCAGACATATTTTTGCAGCTGAGGTCATGTGTATAAGAAAAGTCACTGAATAGTCTTTGTTTTAGCTACGTCTCTTTTAGTAATTCTTTAATTTTGTTCAATGTATTTTCATTCTATATTGTTTGAGCTTAAAATTTATTTATTTCAATGTTAAATATTTTTTCTAATTTTGGTTTTAAAATATTTCTTTCATTTTTCACGCTTTTTTCCATTTAAGGTCTGTCAATTGTTAATAATTCAAATATAGTTTTATAAAATTTTGATATGTTCAAACAGTATAAGTTCTTGAAAACATTTACTTTACGATGGTGTACTTATTTTGAAACTCCGCTTTCAAATTGTGGTGAATTAGAATGGGAGCTGAGATAGTGCTCAAGACTACTCGCTAGTAGCAGAATCTGGCAACGTGGTGTTAAACATAAGAAGTTTCGAATCTCTAAATTTATGTAGACTGTTCAGAGTAATACAGAAATATATAACATGAATGACGTGCCACCTTAGCAAATCGATATTGCAGTGGGCATTTTTATTACATTTAGCCACTACGGCACTTTTATATTCTAGCATCGCTTTTAACGAATACCAAATATCTTGTGTACAATTTTATAAATAATCTTTTTTGTGGCGAACAAAATATCTGACATATGAAACATTATGAATTAAATATTTTATTTAAACAACTTGCAGAAACCAAATTTAAGAACCAATGGCCATAATACAATTAGCTCTAAGAGAATAGCATTGTGAGCGTTTTCTTTAATATTTTAATATTCTTATTACATCGCTGATTCATAGTTTGAATCTGATCCTTGAACTGTAAGCTCCAATAAATGAATCCTGCGCGTGATTCGCTTTTATTCATCAACTCCAATCAAGCCCTATTTTCGTTCAGTGAAGAATATTGCTTCTGTTTTTTTTTTAAAGAAGGGTTAAGACCCAGTAGAATTGGCAATTAATTCACAAAACGACATAAGAGGATATAAAAAAAAAAAGCAAACTCCAGGAGTATCGATGTGATAAAATTTCTAAATATTGAAAGCTATGAAGTCATTCTTTAATGTCAAGTTTATATACTTAGATGAATCTATAGATGAAAGAAGCCAACCAAGCATCAATGAAGCTAATGATACAGCATAAATAGGGTGGGGAAGCTCTTTCTGGCAATCATCCACCACTGTTGACATTTTTCTTGTTCATGAGGATCATATTGTTGAACATGAATGTACTTCGGTACAAAAACAAACGGAGCCGCGATATGATAACAAGTAAAAAAATAAATAAATAAATAAATCACTTCAGTTATTTCAAAAAAGTACAGTAACCTCACAAACTACCATATAACAGTTGAAAATGGTTTCATAAAGTATTGTTTAATGCAAGAAATCGATATTTTAAATTTAAAAAGAGAAATGAACCACATATGATGTATATAGCAAATATAGTAGGGTTTACAAGGGACCAAAGAGATGTTTCTCAAATAAAAATAAATCAATAAGATAGCCAAACTACCATAAATAAATAAGATGGCCAAAAATAACATGAAATTCTACATTATTTACATTATTTTCATTTGACGGATATTTTTCCTCATCAACAAAATAAAAAATGTCTTGAGGGAACATTAGATTTCAGTTGGAGTTAACTGTGGTCAATTTTTTCGAAAATTTATCGAAAACACAGGGGTTAGAGAAAACTCTACCAGCAACCACGAGGAACATTATCTTGTACGAAAGCTATGCATCCATGTGTAGTTCTAAACTCAACCTTGTTGGGGAAATGCAGTCAAAACTATTCTTGAAATTGTTGAATATTTTGTCTTTTAGGAGGAGCTGTAAGATTTGTTTATGAGACTACCACTAAGATGGGGTATTTTAAACATACAATGCAATGTAGAATTTTCTCTGAATGCCTTAAGTTGCAACTAGAGTATCTGCATCTTATGTATATTAGAACAATTCAAAATGGATATTATTGTATTTAACAATCTCTGAAACATATTTTCGAAAACTCAGAGAAGAAACATGAGAGTAAAGAAATTTAAAATGTTACGCATCAAAGTGGTAAAGCAAGAATATGTTCTTCAATATTTGGAAGGAAGAGTTGGCGCAATTTAAGGAAACACGTAATACGTTTCAAAGCTGGGGTTTTGATATATCTGAAGGTCATTTTCTGCTACCGACTTTATTGTCTTTTCCTCAATATCTCCGAAAAAATTCAAGGTACACTGAATCAATAGCAAAATAGTTATGTGAAGAGATTCACTGAAGTTATTCTGATGCGTTGCTTCCAATCTGTCACAAGTAGTAGTATGTGTTTGAGAGGAACTGAACACTTTAGAACAGACGCCTTAAAGCAGCTGATCGATAATCCAATTACATAAGAGGATTAACCCTTATCAGTGGATTGTAGAAAGATTCAATTGCTCTCAGAAGTAGTGAATAATTCTGAAATTGATGCGGTCAGTATTTAATGTATAGTATCTTATAAATTTAATATTGACCACGAATAAATAAGTGAACGCTATAAGATAAGAGTATACTTGCATATCGGGAAGTCCAGAGCACATAAACATGACCTTCAAAATGCAATACACAGAAATTATGATTTGCGAAGAAAAAGTAAGTGAGATGTTTCCTAACGTTACTAGCATTCATAAGCTCAATTTGAGAATAATTTGTCATGAGCTGTGAAGTAAAAGGGGATTCCTCAAAACGATGCTT
>NC_142930.1:40090083-40117583 GCF_046866305.1 Octopus bimaculoides | reverse complement strand
CCCTAGATGTCTTAAACAGGAATATATAATATACAATACAAGTATACATGCACACACATACGTACACACACACATAGACACACACACACACACACACACACACACACATATATATATATATATATATATATATATATATATATATATATATATATATATATATATATATATATAAATATGTCTGTGTGTGTATGTGTATACACATACATGTATATATATATTTATATGTATATAATGAAAATAAATTCACTCATGTAATCACATCATACAAACATTTATACACTTATATAGATAAACATACGCACAAATACATATAAATGTATATATATACATATGTATACATGTATACAAACATATGTATATATTCATGTACATATATGTATGTTTACATGTATATATACGTGTATATACACATGTATGTATACATGTATATATGCATGAGTATATATGTATTTTTATATATGTATGCATATATACTTATGTATATATACATATGTATGCATGTGCATATGTTGGTACACACGTACGTACGTGCATACATACATGCTTACATACATACCTGCATATACATATATATTTTATTAAATCTTTTATCTTCTACTTGGTAGTCTTGCTGGGACACCTTGAAGATTTTAATCGAACGAATCAACTTAGAACTTAATTACTTGTTACAGCCTGGTACTCATTCTATTGGTCCCTTTTACCGAACCTCTTTACGTGGACGTAAACACACTAACAGTTGTTTAGCACTCGTGGTGGACAAAACCAAGCACAAAGACATACATATAATATAATATATTATATACAAACTATGCTATTTTATGATGCCGAGCAACAATGCCGGGTATATCCGCTAGTATATATATATATATATATATATATATATATATATATATATATATATATGTGTGTGTGTGTGTGTGTGTGTGTGTGTGTGTGTGTGTGTGTGTGTGTGTGTGTGTGTGTGTGTGTGTTTGTGTGTGTGTGTGTGTGTGTATGTGTGTGCGTGTGTGTGTATATATATATATATATATATATATATATATATATATATATATATATATATATATATATATATATATATATATATATATTCACTTTCGGTTCCTCCACTACCACTTTCAGGGCCTTTTTTTCCATATTATACTTCCTGTTCAGTGCCCTGTATTTTTGTTCGTTTTAAGCTCCTAATTTTCTTTTGTCACTCGCATTATATTTCTTTTTCTTGGCATCTACACCCACATTTTCTGCTACAACAATACTTGCTGCTCTGATCAAATTATTTGTTTCTGTGATGTTTTTGGTTCTGGTGTATTTCAGAATTTCCTTCACATTTTTCATTACTTGATACTGCTTCCAACGACCAACCATTTTAAGGTTGCAAACAATGTTGCTATCTTTCTCCTATAGCCTTACCTTTAATTGGTCGTAGATTGCCCTTTGCCCATCTGTCATGTCACCATTAGTCTTATTGTCTTCTTCGAAACCATCTATATGTCTCTCATCGAGTAAGCTATCGCTGTTCCTTTCCTTTGTTTTATTTGTGATGTCACCTCTGCTTTCTTCTATGAGATCACTTTTATCAGTAAGAACTGTATTTTCATCGTTTCCTCTGCTGCTGTTTTCCAATACCGGTCGTTTGATAGCTTCGAGCTCTACTTCTGTGAACAAACAATTTTTTCTTATTACTCTAGGTTGATCACATAATCTTTGAGTTGACACAATTCTCTTTTTCTCCATTGATCATACATACGTTGTTGGTATCCCATAAGATGAACACTATCTTCGCCTACAGGTTTGCTCAGGCAGAAACATTCCATGACCACAACATTGATTTGTTTGTTTCGTCTACGCTGTGTGTTCTGGCCGCTGGCTGGATACCGACACACTGGCGGCGGACCAATGTCTCTGAGCCTGTCGGGTGCAACACTGTCATCTTCAAAGGCTTCAGTTTCATTACCACCGTTTTTCGCAATATTCATTGTCACTCATATGAGTTAGTGATTATCAGGTAGTGCAATTACCAGTGTTTTTATCATGAAACCATCACTACTACTACTACTACTACTACTACTACTACTACTACTACTACTACTACTACTACTACTACTACCACTACTGCTGCTGCTGCTGCTGCTGCTGCTGCTGCTACTACTACTACTACTACTACTACTACTACTACTACTACTACTACTACTACTACTACTACTACTATCACTATTTTTTATCATGGTCTTCTTTCAACTATGTTTCCATTTCCTGCAGTGTGTCTTCCAGTAACTTAGGGCAGAAACGCTTATTGTATACTCTAAAATAAGTCATTAAAATAAACACATTAGATTCTTCATTTACAAAATGAGGTGATTCAAAAAGGGGGGGGGGGAGAATGACAGAGAGAAACAAACGAAAAAATAAAAGGAATTCCTCTTCTCAATAATGCTCTTCTCAGTACGTGTGGCGTGGCAGTTAAAGCAATCTTTTGCATTTCCTGCATAGATAGCAAGCCAAGGATCATGCTAAAATAATTTCAGTTCCTTTTTTGATCATTCTTCGTACATTCAATGGTAATGTAACTGTCTTGAGATGCCACATCTTTTCGATTTCGATTAGTACTCCATTAGGGTGGTATAATTTGAGATTCGTATTTCACACTGACATGTTCTGCTTCAGAAAATTTGAAAACATGGGCGAAAGTTTGAAGATGTCCAGCGATTTCAACATCCATGAATGGCGTATGCTGCCAAAAACATTTTTATAATCAATCCATACGGAACTGAGATTTCTGCGCGTGTTATGACAGTTCTCATGTAGCATGCGATTGATTAAGAGTTGGTATTTGCATGCATATGCACCTTCGTCGACACACTATTTGTTCAATGAGGAAAATACCATTCTGCTCCATAAATTTGAATCTTTTCTCTACGAGGATGGATCTTAAAATCTTGTCCGTGGTAGACGGACATGTTTTGGAGAAATTTGGTTTCATAATTCTTCGAGATTAGATAAGTAATGCCGTTTGCTAATCAGTCAGGTGTTTTTATAGGATCTCTTAGCAGCTGCGTAAATGATTTCGTTTAACTCAGTGAGATCTAGCTTTAGTTCTTTGATGATTTCTTTTGTTACATAGTTAACAATTTGAATTCATTTTCTATTTTCGATTGTATTTAATTAAGAGTTAATAAGTTGGTTCTATATCATGCATATTGGCATATCTTACAACTTCAAGTATATTGAGGATTTCAAGTTTATTCAGGATTTTCAAGTTTATTCAGGATTTTCAAGCTTATTCAGGATGTTTGCTGATTATCTATGACTACCTTCCATATATTTACAAACTTTTTAGTCCCATCAATGTAAAACTCCTTTGGTTTCAAAGGGAAGAACTCTGAAACGTCAGTTTCCACCTCCTCCTGGCTTGCGAAATTTATGTCACCCATATCCTTTTGTAAACTACGAAACAAATGGTAGTCTGAAGGTGCAACGTTGGGAGAATCAGGTCTATGAGGAATTTTTTCCCAACCAGGCTCTTCGATCTTCTGTGGTGTGATTTTGCAGTGTGGGGTGACGCATTGGCCTGATGAAAAATCACTCCTTTTCGATTCACTAAAGCGGGTCATTTTTCTTCTTGGTTCAAACGCTCTAATTGCTGACAGAAGATTTCAGCATTGATTGTTGCATTAGGTGGTAACGATTCAAAGTGAATTGCTCCTTTGCAATCCCATCAGATACAGAAGAATCTTTTCCCTATGAAGTTCCATTCTCGGTTGTGGTTGATGTTTTTTCCCTTTTACCAAGCCACTGTTTACAACGTTTGACATTTCTACAGAGGATACATTTTTCGTTAGCAGTCACAAGTCTATCTAAAAAAGGCGAAATGAGTTCGCGAGAATAGAGAGAAGAGCAGGTGTCAACTCGGAATTTGCGGTTGCTTTCGGATAATCCATGAGGCACCCATTTTCTAAGTTTAGGAAGCTTTCCAAGTTGATGAAGATGGCGATGAACAGTTGTATGGTTTGAACCAAGCTTTATTGCCAATTCTTTAACTGATGATGCAGGATTTTTTTCAAGTAATGGCTCAAGGAGCTTATCATCAAACTCAACTGGACGTCCTGTTCGATCGTCACCTTCAAGGCTGAACTCTCCACTTCTGAATTTTGCAAACAATCTTCTGCAAGTTCTTTCATTCAAGCATTCTTTCCCTTAAACTGAGTGTATGTGTCGAGTTGCTTCAGCTGCAGAGTTTCCTTTTTTGTACTCATAAAGTATTATGTGCCTTAAATGCTTTTTGGATACTTTCATGTTATAAAGGGTTTTAATGAAAGATATTTTAATTCAATCATTTAGTAAAATAATATCTAAGTAGTTTAAATGTACACACATACATAAAAATAAGTTTTAATTCCATTAGACATTGTAAAATACTATTAAATTTCATTCAATTTTTAAAAAAAAGGTAAAATCGGACAGAATTTATGGGATGACCTGATATTTTCATCCTCATACTCCACATCTTGAATATTTCAATTCCATGCTTCTTATATTTGAACAGTCTCTCCATACACTTCTGGGGAATGTTTTCTTCAGTAGGGATTGCGATGTCTATCGGTGTACAAAATTTCATTATTGTTATCAGTCATTTACATCCTTTTTTTATATATTCAGTAAATATTTGTACGTATGAAGTCTTTATCCCCCTTTTGCTTTTCTCTATATTTCTGCATTTGTCTTCGTATCTATTCGGAGTATGCCTATAGCTATGCGCCTCTGTAAGAACTATGTAGGTATGAAATACACCTTCGAAGCAGATAAAAAATAGTGGTAGTAGTAGTAGTAGTAGTAGTAGTAGTAGTAGTAGTAGTAGTAGTAGTAGTAGTAGTAGTAGTAGTACTAACAGCAGCAGCAGCAGCATTTCTTGGTATGTTCATGGACTTTACATTTTATTGCAGAGTATAGCACAAATAAGAAAAAAAACGCATGACGCAGATATATCTAATGATTATATGCGAATATATATATATATATATATATATATATATATATATATATATATATATATATATATATATATATATATATATATATATATATATATGTATAGCATAGCGAAAACCGGACCAACAGCTTCGTCTATATTGGCATGTGACATGATCGATATAACATGCATTCTTGCATGAATATCGGGCTTACAACCTACAGCCTACAGTTCCATGCTATATGTTCGTCTCAAATAGTCAATACTTTCCTTATGCTCCTAACTGTGCTTATGAGGAAAACCTTTTATGACATTTTTACTTGGCACTTTATTATTTATATTCCTCTTAATGGCTAGAGGTAGTGGTGTCTAGGACCCAACCAACTCCGCTTTCTTCATTTTCCACAGTCGAGCTACGTGGTATATTTTTTCGCCTTCCTTTTTGACTATTCATGGATTAAAGGGTCACTCATCATAAATTATAGAGCACCCATGGTTCACCTTGTCCACCACCAATAGGTCTGGCTTGTTGTGCTCAAGTACAGGATGTGTTTGGATTGGTAAATCTCACAGGATTGTGCAGGTTTCTCTCTATAGTATTTGCTTATACGAGGTCTGGCATTATTCAAGTCTCCACTCTTGGCATTATTATCAATGTAGCATTTTCGCTATTTCATCGAGTCACCACAAGTTGTATTGCTTTTCGGTAAATCGAGAGCACTTGTTTATAATATAGACAATGATTTCCTCAACTCTATTACAGATTAGGGACAGGGGAGACAATCACTCATTCAAGGTTTACATTCCAATTGGTGGCCTATGCTTTGTCTTGCGCAGCCAGTATAGCACGCTAATTCACTTTTCTCAGTGTTCCCATCTTATTATTATGATGATCATCATCATCATTATTATTATTATTATTATTATTATTATTATTATTATTATTATTATTATTATTATTATTATTCAGTAGTTTTATTTTTATAACGTGCTTTCACTTCACTACCGAGCGCAGCTCTGTGCGCCTTGGGTATGTGCTGTGGTTTGCTGTGGTGCTCTTATGTTTACTGTATTGAAAGTGTTTTGCGTAGAATGTGTGCAGTACCCAGTAGTGCAATTTTCTGTATGTTATTATTATTATTATTATTATTATTATTATTATTGTTCAGTAGTTTTATTTTTATAACGTGCTTTCACTTCACTACCGAGCGCAGCTCTGTGCGCCTTGGGTATGTGCTGTGGTTTGCTGTGGTGCTCTCATGTTTACTGTATTGAAAGTGTTTTGCGTAGAATGTGTGCAGTACCCAGTAGTGCAATTTTCTGTATGTTATATATATTTGTAAGTCCTGGTATTTTTGTTATGTATTTGTCTGAATATTTTTTTATTATACCTAATTATTTATTATTATTATTATTATTATTATTATTATTATTATTATTATTATTATTATTATTATTATTACTACTGATATTATCCTGCGTATCCCATTATGTGTGTGTTCCTGCTTTTTCTTTCTATTTTGTTCATTGTTTCTAAAATTGGTTGATTCTTTCTGCCTCTAAATACTCGGAATTATCACAAAGAGTGGTGAGTTGTTTGTCTTCAATTTCTTTTCTGTTCTCTTTAGGCAGAATACATATTTTCGAAAATATTTGTATACTTTTTTCGCTTAGCTATATTCCAACGTGTTTATTTGTTTTGAGTTAGCGAGAAGCAGTGTTCGCCATAGTGGTGATGCGTCAACGTAAACAAATTTCTGCACAAAATATTTTTTACAAAATTATAAAAGAATTAATAGAAATAAAAAATAAACCTAACAAGCTTGAACAAACAGACACATACTGAGGCAAAAACCAACGTTACAAAGGACTGTGACAAAATTGATTTATGCATTCACAGCAAACAGCATCCCCCAAAACAACCGCAGCTGCAGCACTAACTGCATTTACAACAATTGCAACTAAAATAACAATAATGCTCACACAAATTTTGTCTAGAATAAATATAATTGGTTTTTGAATCACTTTTACGAACATTTTTTGTTCAAGAACACTTTCTGGACATATACAATATGATATAGATAATGACAACAACAATAATAATATTAATAATACATCGGAGATGTGATTCACAACAGGTGATTTCTACAAGCTTGAGGAATATTTCCAGTTATAGATAAAATGGATTAAACATGCCTCGCCAAGAGTGGGGTTAGGTTTTCCGTTGGGATCTCAAAGGAGCAGATGAGTAATATATGACTTATTTATCAGGCAGGAAAATCGCATGTTGGCACCTCAATCATGTTCTAGGCGGATGGTAAGGTGAATCAACAAACGGATATGGTGTTACGTGCACAGCCTAATATTCTAATGCGTATGCTATTGCGATGCAGGGCCGACAATTAATGGCATTGTTATTGATATTGACGACTTGTTTATTGTCCTCTTTGTGGTATAATACCGAGAGTGTGTAAATGCAGAAATTACCACCTTTACGACTCCGAACAGGTCCTGAAATTAATAGGACTAGTGCTGAATAGTGACACGTGCTACATACAGAAACAAAAGCGATGGTATACAGGTTACTGAGAAAGCAGTCCGATTTATACACTTATGTGAGTAGGATGTACTTGAAGGTGTTCGGGTCTCAGGAAGCAGAAAGGCAGAGAGAGAGGAGAAAGGAGAGTTGCAGAAAGAGAGTGAGAGAGAGAGAGAGGGGGGGGGGGGAGAGAAGGATGAATACAACATAAACAACAGCAATAGGACAGGTTGTAAATCTCCCTTGTGCTCTCAGAAGCTAGGAAATATTTCACTTATCTAGTAATTACAGTACCATCTGTTTGTCTTCAAAAGTGAAGAATTCGTAGTGAGCGACCAGAGTAAAACGTTTTGCAATTGGTGCAAGCGTCATAAAAGCTCCAGAAATGTAACAAACTAAAACTGATGTGGATGGACTGCTTTTCGCGGTCATGTTTTTCACGATTGCACAAAGTATCACATTTTTAGGCTATTTGTTTTATGAAAATTATAAAAAAATAAAGTACGTCTAGTCTTCTTAAATAATATGAAAAGCCTCACCACATCCAAACGCCCAAATGTTCTTTTGTTGCAGAGAAGTTATGCAAAAATAAGAGGAACCTACCACGCTGATGTTAAAAGATCTTTCCACGGCAAATAACAAATTGAACAACCGGGGGAAGTGAATGGAGAGCAAGAGAGCTAGTTGAATTAAGTGAGGAAGAAGAGGACACCAAAAGCATTAGTTGTCTCTGCAAGTGAAAAGCTGCATTAGTATTTTGTGTAGGTTTTGTGGCATGGTCTTCCCCAAAAGTTTTCACAACCATACTCGGTTACATTACAGTGGTAGGCTAATGTGATAGCGCTCTACACCGGCTTAACTGGTAAGTATTCATCAGCCTCTGTGTGCATAATTCTAGAATTTTTGTCGTTTATTCTCCTGTTACATTAAGTATTTTTATATAATTATCAATTTATTCCTCGTTTAATTTACATCACACTTATATTTTTCAATAGCCAGTTATTGATTGAACGTGTAATATCTTTATCCACTCATTGTTTTTCTCTGTGTTTCTGCATTTGTCTTCACATCTCTAAGAACTATGCCTATGTTATTTTTTCTATAGTAGAAATGAAAGGCACCTTTGAAACACATAAAAATATTGTTGTTGTTACTATTGCTAGTACTGTAAGTAGTAGTAGTAGTAGTAGTAGTAGTAGTAGTAGTAGTAGTAGTAGTAGTAGTAGTAGTAGTAGTAGTAGTAGTAGTAGTAGTCCTTGGTATTTTCACGGAGCTTACATTTTATTGCTGAGTATAGCGTGGAAATAAAAAAAAGAGAAAACACATGACGCGGATATATCTGATGGCTATACATAAATATATCTAACATAGAGTAAACCGGACCAACAGTTTCATCTATATAGACATATAACATGATTGATGTTGTTCCTGTACACTCACATGACCGTAGCCTTATATGTTTCTCGTTTCTTTTAAACTATGACAACGTATATTATACAAATAATTTAGCATCGCATTTAATATTTTGTGAAGGAAGAGAACAATAAAACAGATACATACTCTCGCTGTATGTATCTAATCATGTTTTAGCCATCAATATATCACCGGTAAGAACTATTATTTTCCAGAATATTCTAAGATAAAAAAGAATGTCATATATATCTTTTCATAAAGTTAAGAAGGGAATATGTATCTGGCTGACCGATTTGGCTTTATAAATTTAAAAAGATATTCCGCTAGTAATATATAAAGAATATACGAGTTCGAATCACAGGAAATTTATTGCCTCGATCTTCTTTTCTTTGTATGCGTGTGTATATATGTGAGAGTATGCTTGTGTGTGTGTGTACACGCGTATACGTATGTATGTATGTATGTATGTATGTACATCTTTATGTGTGTGCTTGTTTGCGCGTTTGTACATATAAAGTGTTACAGTATTCACCCCGCGTTCGTTGTAAAACCTATCTATAGATTATCTGATATAAACACATCTCCCTTCTGTTACAGTTATGCTGCGACAGAAAAGAAAGAACACAAGAACATGTAATCTTTGATAGGCTATATATGCAAATCTACTACATATGTGGGAAATTCTGTCTGTGGGTGTGTTTGTGGAGTTGTTAGCTAACTCCTCCTACATCGTTTTATCGATTTTGATGAAACTTGACACGTGAGTAGAACTTATGTGTGGAAACCTCATGGCATAGACTTATTTTTGAAAGAAAAATTGATAATAGGGCCCCTGGAAGGGATCCTTTTATATAACGAATATATTTTAACCCATTCATTTTTCTAAATTATTTGGTATAAATCAAATTGAACATGCTTATTTCTTTGTATTCGAACTATTAGAGTTATTTTGCAATTCATACAGTGCAACCTTAAACATGTATATAGTATTTCCCTAAATAATTGATCCACTTATTTCGGCTAATGACTTATTCACGAATATACCAACACTAGCGTCGCTGAGTGTTATATTCTCTGGGAACACACAAAAGCCTTTTTCAGAGTTATGTACTTTGAATTGTTATTATCTCATATCTGATTAGCCTGCTAGTACGTAACATGCTTCACGATTTTAGTATACCGTATTAGTATTTCCTCCTAAGTTCTATATTCTCTGGAAATGCATTAAAGCCCTTTTCGGGGCTACTTTATTTGAATTCTTACTATCAGGTTACACATTTCATGTTATTACATAACTATCTTCACAATTTGGGTGTTCATAACTTATTGGGAATTCCTAAAAACAAGATCATGTGCAAGATAGTTCGTTATTCTCAGTAAATGCACAGAAACCGTTTTAAGGGATACATATTTTGTATTGTTGTTATTCGAATAACGAAACAATTATGAGAACGGCACCAAGGGATAAGCTCCGCTTACCCCAGAATTACCGAGTACGTCAGCAAATATATAATATAGGAGGAAAATGTTAAGCCTAAAATTGGATTTAATCATTGCTGAGCGGTATCGATGGTTACCATCAGCAAAATTTGGAATATATCCTTTTAGAATAAAGAAAGCTGCGTTTAATAACGTCGTCTTCTTACACAATATCTGGAAAACGAAACAAATGTGTGTCAGTAATAAAATGAATTTGGGTTATAAAATGGGTACTCTGTCTAAACAAAGACATAAGCAAATTGCTACGTATTGAATGGACATTACTATACTTTAGAATTAAAACCACTGGAAAAGGAATGATTCAAAACTTCTTCGGCTTTATTTACATTATTTACATTTGACGGATATTTTTTCTCATCTCGTTTGCTATTAACATAACATTTCGGCTGATATACACTCCAGCCTTCATCAGCTGTCTTAAGGAAGTTTCGAAGCTGGGTTCACATTCCTAAGGTATTTTTCGATGTTATTCTCTACATCTACACAGGAAAGTTAGTTAGTTTGAAAGATGAGCTAGTTTATGATGGAGTGTCTCTATATATCTCCATTGAAGTCTAATGTCGGCTTCGTAATGATTAGATAATACAGTTCTATTTCTAACAGATGAGGAATTATATACATTATTTACATTAAATATCCGTCAAATGAAAATAATCTAATACTGCACATAATTCCTCATCTTTTCATTATAGTACTGTATTATCGAATCGGTACGGAGCCGACATTAGACTTCAATGGAGATATATAGAGAAACTCCATCAAAAACTAGCTGGTCTTTCAAACCATCTAACTTTCCTGTGTAGGTCTACAAAAATAACATCGAAAAATATCTTAGGGATGAGAACCCAGGTTCAAAAGTATCCCCAAGAGATCCGATGAAGGCCGGAGGGTATATCAGCCGAAACGTTGTGTTAGCAACAAAAAAGATGAGGACAAATATCCGTCAAATGTAAATAATGTAAATAATGTACATAACTCCCCATCTCTTAATTATAGAACTGCATTCTTCGGCTTTCTTTGTACATTTTATTTCTTAAATTTGGGAAATGAATCTACATTAACGTTACATTAAACTAAGAAAGATTGCGGTTATATAAATATGTATAATTATATATAGCTATAATATGTGTTTGCATGTATGTTTTTGGACGTGTCGATATGTACGTACGTATGCATGTATGTGTGAAGGAGCAATGGCCTACTGGCTAGGGCAGCGTACTCACAATCGTAGTATCGCTATTTCGATTCTCACGCCGGGCGTTGTGAGTGTTTATTGAGCGACAACACCTAAAAGCTCCACGAGGCTCCGGCAGGGAGTAGTGGTGAACCCTGCTGTGTTCTTTCACCACAACTATTTCACATACTTTCTTTATGTTTCTGTTATACCTGTATTTCAAAGGGCCAGCCTTGTCGCACTCTGCGTCACGCTGAATTTCCCCTAGAACTACGTTAAGGCTACACCTGTCTGTGGAGTGCTCAACCACTTGCAAGTTAATTTCACGAGTAAGCTATTCCGTTGATCGGATCAACTGGAACTCTTGTCGTCGCAACTGACAGACTGCCATGATGTATGTATGTATGTATGTAAAGGTGTGAATGTGTACTTTAACTTTGACTTGATTTCCTTGTTGGCTTGTGCATGCTGTGCTCGCATTAATTCGATGATCTTGATAACTAACCTTTAGTTAAAATTCATGAACCAACAAGTCTGTATGTGTGTGTTTGTATGTGTGAGTTTGTATGTGTGTGTGTGTGTGCATGTGTGTGTGTGTGTGCGTGTGTTTAAAATATATTTGTCATTCAAAATACATTGTGAAGTTTCTGTTTTGATTTGCTTTCCTATATAATTTTATCTTTAATTCATTACTAACAAACTTAGTCAAGAATCAAGGAGAACAAGAAAAAAAAATCTGAGAATAAAAGTAAAAAAGACAAATTGGTATGCTGTCAAAATCAAAATTATTTTCATTCATCCAGAGTTCGCTAGCGTTTTTCCAAAGAGCATCAAATGTCAGCCTAACAGCCGAAACCAATTGTAAGGATGTCGTATACGAAACGAACATTGATAGATGAGCTATTTTTAATGTATTTTTGTATTTTGTATATTATATATATTTTGATATATTGTGTAATGTATTTTCTTTTATTTCTAATTCACTGAAAAATATCATAAGAAAATAATTTTCTGACATTTGGGATTTCTTTTTGTTTGCTGTCCAACAGTCATTGGTTTTAACATGACTCTGTAGTTAGACTTGTCAAAATGTTATGGACATATGATGACAACAAGCCAAACATCCGTTCGACTATGTTATATTATTTGATTCGTTACAATAAAAACAAAAAGACAGATAATTGGCATGAACCTCAGTACGTAACTGGTACGTCTTGTATCGATCTTCTGCCATCGTATCTAGGCCTAGCTTAAGTATATTAAGAGAACCGGTTATAAGTCAGACACTAGGATCCTTCTCTTTACCTCTCTTTAACGATCTAATAAGATGCAGAGATGTTAGGCTCATGTGTGTGTATAAGAACTGCTGTAAAAATGTTGAGTTTGAAAGTTTTAAAAACATACTTCGGATTTATTTGAGGATTCACTCTCTAGCTCTGATCACATCAGAGACTGAGGTTATTTACCCCTGCTGAAGAAACATAATCCTGGATATGGAACCTAAACCAGTTTCCAATGGCAGAAACCAGATGATGAAGCAGGAATTGAGGGCAGTATATATTTATCGATAACACCAATGAAATACAAAGTCTAGAATCGCTTAACTTAAAAAATATTCATAAAAGCAACAGAAGTAAATACTGGCGTCATTCTCACAGTTTATCATGATATTGTGACTCCACCGTTAGGAATCCAAACACTTTCTGCTCCTCTTTTGCTGCTTCAGTATTCGAATGTGCTGATGTTGGAGCATCGTCATCATGGGTGTTGTCGTTCTTGTCGAGCCCTTTACTTACTTTTGTCCGGTGGTTCTCTTATCAAAAGTTTAGGTTAGGTTAGCTGAAAGTCCCTTTATTTATGTAAAAGTAAAGCATAATTAATATATAATAATGTTATAGATTTGACATTCATTCGCATGTTAGACCTATTACTCACATCTATATATCACTCGTTGTCGGAGAATTGTTTATTAGATTCTGACAAGTCAACGAAGGGTTCTCTCCATATATTCGCTCGACTTCCTGGAAATGTCAACAAAATTTTTCTCATGTCATAATTCCCCGTCTCTTAAAGGGAAGCTGATGCTGAGGAATGTAGTCAAGATACAGTATGAGCAAAAAATGATGTGATATGAATACCAGGATAAACCTTGATCGTGATTGTGTGATCTGCTTTATGCACATAGGGAGTTTTCGGCCATCATGCTTTAAAATATGCATCTGTAGTCTTTATTGCAATAGTTTGTCTATAATTTGTTGTCTATAATTATTGCTTATAATTTAAATTCCCTGAAATACCTGCCCTAGTGTGAACATTTTTAAACCGACATTATTACTATTTTATCGGTGTTGGTTTGACAGAATCTTCAGAGTGTCTGTGAAGACAACTTGCAATATTTCTTGCGGCTTGTTTTTAGTTTTGTATTCAAATTCCTACCGAAATTAATTTGCATTTATATACTTTAGATGCCAATGAACAAAGAACCACATAAATACTACTGTCTTTAATATTTTCTAAACACCCCCATCAAAAATATCGATAATCTGTCTATGTTCGAAATAATATATAAATATAGGATATTATTGTTGCTAACTCTCTCAAATAGAGTTATTCGTAACACTTTTTTAAAGTAAAGGTTATTTGACAACATAATGTGGCTGTCCTGTAAGGGACGATATTATTGTTGCTTTAGCCCCAAGAAAATCGTTTGTAGCTGGCTATACAACACAATATTTTCGAACGAGTTCAGCGCTCTGACCAAGTCTAAAGAAGAAATACTTGTGTAACTCATTTAAAAGTTACATGAATTTTCTATTGATATTCTTATATTGAGATTGACAATCCTATAAGAGACAATTTTGATGGTCGACATACTAGAACTGAGTAAATTATCATAGATTTGAAGGTAACATATTTTGAAATAGTAAAATATGTTGTATCATGAAGTCTCTGATTTCAAGAAAGATAATAGGAAAAGTATGGTAAATGTTTGAGCCTCGCTGATCCTACGTTTAAACAACAAAAATAAGAGCAGATAACTTATTAATGCCATTAACAATTTTATAAATCAGATACAGACTAACTTGTTCTAGATAATAGATTAAACTCTTAAACTGCAGTCAGAAGCTTAGGGGTTTGGAGGAATATGAAATGCCCCCATAATAGCCACTAATCACAGATTCACGCTGGCTTGGTCTGCAAATAGGTATTAAGAACCAATTTATGGGTCAAATAACAGATGTTCATGTGATTAAGGAATTTAGGACACTCGTGTGAAAACATGTCCCACTGGTTTGTTAGCGCACCCTGATTTCCTCAATTATTCCTATACCAAAGTGTTTAATAAGTCTCGTACCTTAATGCTAAGCGCAGAAAAGCAGGTGACTAAAGAAGTAAACCGTAAAGAAACCGTGTGAATGTAATAGAAAGTTGCTGTTCCATATTTTTCACGAAAAATCATAAATCTTAAACCGTTTGAATGCTGAACTGTGATTACAGTAACCTGTTCAGGAAATGAAACATACAAATTATTAGTTTATTTAACGAACATATATAAATGCTTATAATTTAGAAGAGACGAAAATGGCGATAACATCACATCGTTGCCGGTCTTGTGTGTAATTTGTGGAGTATCGAATCTATTGTAATATATCTGTATATTGTTATGGTGGCTGGTATCATGTGAATGTCATGTGGTGACCTTAAGAGTTACAGCCTCCCTGCACACTAATTGTTGTTGTTGTAAACTCCAATCTAATGAATTTATAATCAAAGTAAGTCATTCTGTGAGCGATTCATCTCATTAGTTGTTGGCCTAATATCACATGGTGGACCTTATCTAACGTGTGCTTTCACATCATAAAACAATAGCATATGATATGAAGGAGATATAGTTGTTATTTCTAACAAACATATACATACTACTCGAGACACATTTTCAATGAACATCATCTGTAAGTATTTCATGCAGCACGTTACTGTGCGTAGAATATCAATTATTTGATATACAGCCACCAGCAGCGACATGTGAATAACCCCAATATTTCTCCTGGACGAAGATAGCCGATATATCAAATACTTGCTATACAAATAACTATAAATAACCCTCAGAGAGGATCATCCAACAGGAAGTTTTCAACTATGCTTTAAGCAAAATCCCGCAAAACATGATTTTTAGATGTGTGCTATAAATATCAATATTTGGAAAATGACATATTTATGGAGAAGCAACAGGAGATAAATATTACCTATCTTTGTTTTGAGAATGGAGTGATATGAAAGGCAATGTCAGTGTTATGCCAGAAAAAGGGTCCTCTACTTGTTGAATCTTCCGAAAGAAATAATATATAAATCCCGCTGAAAATTACACTCTACTGCCTTTGAAAAAGTTCCTGTGATTTCCTAATAAACATAATATCTGAAGTACACTCTCAGAAAAAAGTGCAATTTTTTATTTGGAAGTCAATCGTCTACCGATATATTCGTTGTTACATTTGAGCGTCGTCGTAACTGGTGGATTTTGTAGCATATATACTATTTCTAAGAGAAACATGGAGAACGATGAGAACTCAAATATTTGAGTTTTATATCTGGACACATGTAACTGGAACGTAACTGACCATGTGTCTGATTCGTGTTTGCAATATCACAAAGTAAAAATGTATATATATACGAAATGTATCAAGTTGTAGTATAACTTGACTGGATATGCAATGTTGACGTTTACGAGCACAACTTATCCTTAAATTTATTAATCCCATAGTCAACGGCGTTTTAAAAATACAAAAGCTTTTCGTGCGATTCAAATTTGGAAGTTAGACATCATGTTTTGCATTTGTCTTCGAAACTGATGCAAGTTGCAGCATTTATACACTTCTTAAAGGAAACATAGATCTTATTACTACTATATTTATATGTCACAACACCAGTAATGTCATTTCAGTAAACACAAAGATCTTGTTACTTGGTAATGGTGTAAATGTAATTTTCCGTACATTTCACTGAAAAGAAAGGAACAATAAACGTAAATGAGGTGCAATGAATTACTGTTGCATTATAAGTGCTACGATTCTGTCAAATGTATATATATATATATATATATATATATATATATATATATATATATATATATATATATATATATATATATATATATATATATATATATATATATATATAATGTTTGTTTTCCTTTTGGAGAGTAAATACCTTACATGTTGAGTAGTCTTAAATGAAAACTATTTCATATACGGAATTTTCTGGTCGTTTCATAGAAAATCTGAGGACGTAAATGAGGTGTAAATACCGAATTGGAATCGAAATTATATTGCAACGTCTGCGACTCAGTCTAATTGAAATTCGCTTAATATTTATCTTTCCTTTTGGAGAGAGAGTAAATGCTACACATTTGGAGTAAAATGAAATATAATTAAAATATTCTATTATCAATCATTTATAATCGGGAATAATATTATAACGGTATTTCAGAAGTAGCAATTCTGTAGAATTTGCTAGAAATTAGGAAATAATATCATTCAAAGCTATAAAAACCATTATCTAAATTAAAGTAAATAACAGTAAAAACATTAAAAAAAACGAGTGAAAATAATGGCAGTATAATCAAGATCTATATTTAGATTGAGATTTAAGAAATAAAAATCGTGCAGAAAACCAACGCTTAAAATATTTAAATAAATAAAATAAATGAATATTAATTGAATAATAGCAATGATAATTATTATATTAAATATTCATGATACCGAGACGTTTCATATTAGTGCATAAAATGAATTTTCATCACATTTATAAAATATTTTTATACTTATTTTTACCGAAATTCAGAAGAAATATTGATTTCTAATAATTAATGTATTTCAGCTGATTTTCGTTTCTTTAAGATTAAATATCTAAATTAAAAATGGGAGATAGACAAGCCTTGATCTTTCTTATCTGTCATTCTTATCACAACTGCACAAAAATATTTATATTTTCAATAGGTTCAATTAGAGTATGAAACTGCTATCTTAAGCTGCATAGGTTTAAGAAGATAAATCGATAGAAACTATGACGTGAACCACTAAAATTCCATAAAATAGCACATATTTTTGTATCGACATCTGAATACGTAATACACTTTCTGTTCGTCTGCCTAACTTTACTCAATTTATATCAATCCATCCTTATATGAATATCAGAGTATACTGTTTCATTAAGGGCAGTTTTTGTAGAACACCAGTATGTCCTGATTGTGTTCTGTGTTACAAAATGCGTATTACCACCACTAATATCTATCGATGTTTGTGAATTTTATATTCCAGCAAATCTCTTGATTCCGTTCAAGTGTATGTGCATTGTATGAAATTTGGTGACAAGTTGAAATATCATTATGGGATGGGTGAACAACGTAGATAGAACCTGTCATACTACTTCTTGAACTTGATAATTCTGACAGTGTGATACCAATGATGTTTTACGAACAGAAATGACATAGTGGCTATAGTCATCCTACTTCAAGTAGGTTAAATTTATACTGTGAATGCATATTATTATGAACATGAAATATGTTAGGCATGTCTAACCGATAGTTGTTATTGTTGCTGTTCAAGCCCTGATCCCCACCGAAAATGGAAATCTATCACCAGAAGCGTTCCAAACGTGAGGTAATGTATCTAAGACTATCTGTGTATGCTGTATACCATTTTTAATTTAAGAAGAAAAGAAAAAAAACGTATGAGGTTTATATAACTAGATAGATGTTTGCAATATCAACCATATCAAACGATAGCAATGGTAAATAATTTCTGCACTTGTCTTCCTTTCTTTATATTCTACACCCAACTTCTACTAGTTTTTGTCTTTTGATCAATAAGTACGTAGCTGAGCAGAGTATTTGTAGCAATTTACTTACCTGTGCTTTCCTAAAGCTTTTAGATCATTGTTTGTCTCTTTTAAAAGTTTATATCATCTTTGATTCTAAGAAAACTGAGCTCTATTTTCATTCTCTCACAAAACCGCTTTATCTTTATATACAACATTCAATTCATTGAATTCAATACAGATTAGAGCCACCAAAAAACACTTTTCGTTTCGAAGATTTAGTAAACATTTTCGAATTTCTGGGAGATACTTTGGAGTGATCCCTGTGTAAAGCTATTGTGACTTTGATAAACATCTACTGCTAAGTTCTATTGTGCCGTAATGTTAAATAGACTATCATGCACATCATTAGCTCTGGATGTGAAACTTACTTTCGGTCAACTGGAAGTTATACTTAGATATTTGCATATCCACAATGTGTATTATTTCTGGATAGCAAGCACGTACTTCAGTTTTGGCGATTTATTTATTACTGTATTCCTGTGTAGAAAATATTTTGTATTAAATTGATTCTGCATGCATGAATACATTGCCAACATTATTCGAGGAAATATGTAGTTAGTGACAGGAAGCTCTTCCACACAGGCATATATTAAGTAATATAAAGGAATGTGATCGTTCATAATAAACTAAACACAGCTGTCACATTAAAATTGTCAGCTCAAAATCTCACAACCTCATGTAAAAGATGCGCCCTACAAATGAGAGGTTTGTTTAAAAAACTATCGTACTCGACATTATTTTTTCTTGGCGAATGCAGGGAACGGGATTTGAACTCAAAACTCAGATATAATTAACAACGACAGAAGATATATATATATATTTCTCACTGAACTATACTGTACGGTGCGTAAGTACATATGCACTAACACACTGTACAATATAGTTAAGTAATATATATATAAACAATGTGGTATCAAAATGTTCCAGGATTAGATATATTTAATAAAAACTAACTTATTTTTACCTAAGTTTCAACACCATCTTCGAAATAATCACTTTTTGGAGTAATACACCGGTCCCAGGGTCCCTGTCACTTTTGGAATCTGGCCTGGAAATAATTTTCCGGAAGTGTGTCGAGGACGTTGTGCAAGTCACTCTGGATCTCGACAACGGTGCTAAAACGGAATATTGGGTTCAATAGAACCCAATCTGAAAAGCCACCTGAAAACATTTGAGATACCTCACAATGTAGATGTATTGCAAAGATCGGCATTACTTGTAACTGCACGCATATTGCGTAAAGTACAATCTGTCTGCGGTCCTTGTTGTGACTTGACAAACACCCGGTAGATACAATATCTTCAATCAATTATCTCGCATTATTGTATACTATGCAACGTCTATAATAATAATAATAAATAATAATAATAATAATAATAATAATAATAATAATAATAATAATAATAATAATAATAATAATAAAATATAAAAAGTAATAAAATAGACATTACTGCAGCACCAACAGCAGAAGAACTGGAAGAATTCTGGAAACAAATATGGTCGGTGAAGCAACAACCCCAGAAAAGGACCATTAAAACAAAAGAACTTAGCACCTGAGCAACTCTGGGCTCCTATAACAACTGAAGAGGTCACCCAGACACTGCAAAGACTAAGCAACTGGAAGGCACCTGGACACAACAAGATCCCCAGCTTCTGGTTAAAACACCTACCAGGAATGCATAAAAAGCTGGCAGAAAACTTTAACAACATACTAGCAGAGCCAGAGAAAATACTTGAATGGTTCACGAAAGGGAAAATCATCTTAATCCCCAAATCCACGGAAACAGAGGAACCACAAAACGATAGATCTATAAACTGTCTCCCTACGATCTACAAAGCCTTTACTGCAATAATATCGCAGAGATTGAGTAAGCACCTGGAAAATAACAACCTGTTTCCAGAAGAGCAGAAGGGACGCTGCAATGGCTCATACGGCTGTAAAGATCAATTATTGATCAATAAAGCCATAACTGAAGACAGCCGCAGAAAGAAGAAAGGCCTCAGTATGGCCTGGGTGAACTACCAAAAGGCTTTCAACAGTGTTCCCCACACGTGGATTCTGGAAACACTAGCCATAAACAAGGTGGCACCAATTATTATAAAATACATAATGCACTCAATGAACAAATGGCAGACAGTGCTACAGCTCCAAACAAAAGAGGGACTTGTGAAAACGAAAGCCATCCCCATTAGAAGAGGAATATTCCAGGAAGACACGCTCTCTCCACTCCTGTTCTGCCTGGCACTCACACCTTTAACTGAATTGCTAAATAGAACTGGATGCGGTTACAAATGCAACGGGAAAACAGTCAGCCACCTTCTATATATGGATGACCTAAAATGATATGCTAAAAATGACAAACAGCTAGAAACACTACTATAGACAATACACGGCTTTACCAAGGAAATAGAAATGAAATTCGGATTACAAAAATGTGCCAAAGCAACCATGAAAAGAGGAAAATTAGTTAAAAGTAGCAATATAACACTAGATAAAGCCAATGAAATAAGAGAACTAGACGAAAGCCAACCATACAAGTATTTGGGAGTCAATGAACTAGATAGGATACAACATACACAAATGAAAGAAAAAATAAAGAAAGAGAACTGTAGACGAGTTAGATCAATACTAAAAACAGAGCTCAATGCTAAAAACAAGATAATGGGTATCAACACTTTAGCTGTCCTAGTTATAAGCTACAGCTACAACATCCTTAACTGGACACTAAACGAACTACCTAAAATAGACAGGAAAACAAGAAAAGTAATGACAGGTTATAGGATGCACCACCCAAAATCTGACATAGAAAGGCTATATATACAACGCACAGAAGGTGGCAGGGGTCTTATACAGCTAGAAAACTATTATAAAATAACCACCATAGGACTGCAAAAATACCTACTCCAGAAGCAAGGGAAACTAATACAAATAGCCACAAAACACGAGCAAACAAAAACTGTTTTCAGTAGTTAAGGAAGCTGACAAATACAAACAAGTAATCAATCTACCTAACAAATACGAAGAAGAAGAAGAAGAAACAACAAAAGCTATAAAACAAATGAAATCCAAACTAAAACTAGAACAGCAACGGACCATGATAAAACGATGGCAAGAAAAGCCCCTACATGGTAAATACTGGGCTAAACTAAATGCAAGAGAAATAGACAGAGAACAATCCCAGCAATGGCCGAGAAGCTCAGGACTCAAAGCATAGACTGAAGGATTTTTAATTGCTGCACAAGTCCAAAGCCTCCCCACCAGAAATTACCAAAAACATATAACGAAAAGAAACATAACAAGTAACCGTAGAATATGTGGAGATAAGAAGGAATATATTCACAGACACGACAGAGCTGGGACCTATATACACTGGAAGCTATGCCAACACGATGGAATAACAACAGAAAAAAGATGGTATAAACACACGCCAGAAAAGGTGACAGAAAACGAGAAAGCAACCATACTCTGGGATATGCCAATACACACAGATAGAGAAATTAAGGCAAATAGACCAGATATAGTTGTCAAAGATCATGAAGTAAAAAAATGCTTTCTAATTGATGACAACGTTTCTCTAAAAGAAATGGAAAAACTTTCAAAATACAAAGACCTGGAAATAGAGGTAACTCGAATTTGGAATCTAAACACAGAAACAATTCCTATCATAGTAGGTGCCTTAGGTATAATAAAAACATATTCAGACAAATACATAAAACAAACACCAGGACTTACAAATATATATAACATACCGAAAATTGCACTACTCGGCACTGCACACATCCTACGCAAAACACTTTCAATACAGTAACCATAAGAACACCACAGCACATACCCAAGGCGCACAGAGCTGGGCTCGGTAGTGAAGTGAAAGCACGTTATAAAAATAAAACTACTGAACAATAATAATAATAATAACAATGAAAGGAATCATGTAGTGCTTCTACATAACCTGATTAAGGATACATCTATTGATGGTGTCACAATAAAAACACAACATGAAACTTGCTACTTCATATGAGTGACAATGAAAAAAATATTGAGAATTATATTGAGAAACTGAAGCCACTGATGGTGATAGTGTTGCTCCCGGCAGGTTCAGAAATTCTTGTCCGTCTCCAGCCTGTCGATATCCAGAAAAGACCACCACAAAAGGCGAATATGGAACAAGCAAATTAATGCTGTGGCCATGGAGTGTTACTAACTGAGCAACCCGGTAGATGATAATGGTGCTCAAATTAGGGGTTACCGACAACGTATGTATGTTCATTGGAGGGAAAGGGATTGTTTCAACTCACGGAACAGATATTATGTGATCCAGGTAGAGCAATAAGAAAAAATCGTTGGTTCACAGTCGTAGAGCTCGAAGCTATCAAAAGACGGGTTATGGAAATAGCAGCAGAGATAACGATGAAAATACCGTTCTTACTAATAGAAGTAATCTAATAGCACAAGAAAGGAGCAATGGTAGATTAGTTGATGAGAGACATATAGATGATCTAAAAGAAGACAATAAAAATAATGGTGACATGACAGATGAATGAAAGGTAATCTACGACAGAATAAAAGCAAGACTACAGGAGAAAGATAACGACGTTTTTTGCAACACTTAAAACGTTGATCAGTGGAAATTGAACCAAGTAACGAAACATGTCAATGAAATTCTGAAATACATTAGAACAACATCACAGAAACAAATAATTTGATCAAGGCAGCAAGTATTGTTGTAGCAGAAAAGGTAGGTGTTGATGTAAAAAAAAAAAAAGAAAAGAAATAATGGGAGTGACAAAGGAAAAGATCCATGGTGGAAAAGAAGAATACAAGTAGGGTTAGATATGCCCTCGAATGAAATTTATGTGTTAGACCGGAAAGAGAAAGGGGAGCATAAAAGTGAACAAATCACTGGGCGCTGAAAAAGTAGTATGATACTGAAAGAAAGGTCTTCAAAGTCGTAATGGAGGAACTGAAACAGCGTCACGTTGCAAAGAAAACAAAGATGGACATACAACCAAAGAATGAAGGTTTACCACTAGAATAGGTTATTCTGAGTAGATCAGAAGAGATTCTATATAGAAATAAATGGAGAGTGTACAGATGAAAACTTGATACCAGATAACAATGAAAGTGAAAGGTTTTGGAGTGAAATCTGGAGCAAAGAAAAGAGCAGAAGAAGGATGCTCTGGTCACGCGCATTTACAGGGCTTTTTAGAATTGCTATTACAAGCGGAGGGAAAGAAACAAAAGAAGGGTTGGTCACTTACCATTGTCTTCGGTTGGTCCTATTTTGGGGCTTTAAACGGGTCTTTAAACGGGTCTTCCAATATCCTGTTGTCCAATGTGGGAAACGTTTCCTCAAAAGACCATACATAGTACTTTCTCTTCTAAGGTGTGGTAATAATGAGATCATCAAGACCCCATTCCGTTGTCAAAATTTTGTCCTTATTTTTATCAACAAATTCCTTCAATTCCTCGTTCACCTTTCGTAGAATTATGCGATGCAGAGGCTCGACCGAGAGGTGTTGTTCTACAAGATTCGTCTCACGCATTTGAAATTGTCATTTTCGTTATTTTTATTTAGGCTTCCTCTGTTGTAGACACTGTTGTGCCAATCTCTGTTGCTGAGAATGCTGTTTCAGTTCTTTCTGTTACTGTAGTTGGTTTATCTCTTGTTGATAATGGTTTTTCTCACTTCTTTACCTTTGCTTTTTTTTTTTTAATTATTGGTATCTGGTATCACACGCGGAATCCACGCTTACATCATTACTGGTGAGGTTTCTCTAATTTTGCTTTTCTTTTGCCAATTTTAGCCGCTGAAATTGTAACTATTGCTTAGCGGCAGGACCGTTCCGAAAACATTCTCCAATATATTTTTCCATCCTTTTACACAATATGACAATCACTTATTTACATTATTTACATTCGACGGATATTTGTCCTCATCTTGTTTTTGTTAACACAACGTTTCGGCTGATATATCCTCCATAATTCCTTATCTCTTAAATATAGAACTGTATGAAAATCACTTATCTAACTAGAGGAACTGTAGGAGAATATCTATTTACTTCCTCATGCTCAGTCAGCCCGAGGCACAGTAGTCATCCATGCGTAGATGTCGCCACTGAATTTGGTTTTTGCAAAGAATCTACAGGTAATAACACCACCACCACCTCCAACACCAACACCAACAAGAACAATAACAATGCCAAATGTCAAACCAAGACGAGCATCACACGTGACAACTCCATCAACAACAGTAACGAAACCAGCAACTACAATAACGACAATAGTATAATAATCATCAGCAGTAATGAGATCAACAATAGTGCTGACTGCTACTACAGTATCAACAGTAATACGTTTTACGTAGGCTGTAACGAGAAAAAACACCCGAAGGAAAAAGTTTACTTCGCAAACATAATAAATACATTGGCAACTCATTTCTTGCAAGGGAAAGCAGAGGGAGTTAAAAACTACGAGAAAGATATCATTCGGTTCGGTGTCATGGCACTCCCAGAAGAGGAAAGGATGTCCACCAAAAATAGATCGACAAGTTCGCATTGAGAGTAAGCTTCTCCATCCATAATAGAAAAATGTCTAAACGAAGTGTGGCCTTTTGTACGCTACACTTTTCTGTCGAGGAAAGCAATATCGGACCGCGGTAGCTATCTGCAGCAACAAAGTGGCAGCGCACAGGACGGCTACAACGAACTCCTCTTCTAACTGGTACGTGTTGCTCCCCTATACATGGAATGTCATGAGACTAAGGTCAGGATCTCAGACACACCTCCTCAAAGGGAACAGGCCAGAGTAATGACCATGCTAGTGAATCACTTGGATAAAATAAGCATGAAATCAACCCCCAGCAAAGTAGACAGGAATGCAAGAGGAATTCCAGATGTCAATTACTCCGGAAGAAGCCCATGCTATCCAGGTATTTTTCCTATTTCAGAGTAAACCAGCCGATACAGGTGGTCGTGGAGGATAAGGAACGCAGATGTTGCATCTTTGGGAAGACCTATCATTTAAATGCTTATCGCCCCACTGTGGAGAAATCGAGAAATTTGTCAAACGCTAATCAAATATTCCTAAAGCTAAATTCGTTGCAATCCCGAAGAGGAAAACAACGATTACCGCAACGTCAAGAAAAGGCGGAGCACAGTTGAAGTCCGACTGACTCCTTGGACATAGAAGGGACATCGGACGACACAAATCCACCCGAGTGGGTGATCATCGAGCGACCCTTAAAAAAGAAAAAAAGGAGAGTCCTTGAAAATACAACTGTAATCCCTAAATCCCAATTGTCGTGGGCACGAAACTGAGAAACCTGGAAAGCACAGGAGCTAATCTCGAAACCAAAGCTACGAGCCAACGATATCAGCAGCAGCAACATCAACAGCATTTGGGCCTGAAATTTTGCGGAAGGGGAAAGTCGATTAAGTTGCTCCCATTGCACACCTGGTGCTTATTTTGTCGGCCCCAAAGGGATGAAAGCAAAAGGTTAACCCTGGAGGCATTTGAACACATAATGTAAAAACGGCCGAATGCTATTAAGCATTTTGCCTAACTACAACAACAACAACAATAATAATAATCTTCGTCTACACGTGGTATTTGAAACGAGATTTTCAATTGATGCAAACACATCGAATCATATTTTCCACAATTTACTGCTTACGAAAAAAATTTAGGAACATATTTATGTTAATATTACCTTTTCCTTGACCTCAATGTAGCAGGATGTTTTCTTTGTATTGCAAGGGAAACGGAGTTTCTAATAAAATCTATCTTTTAGTATTCTGCTAATTAGTGATATCTTGGCTAGTTCATATTTTGATACAGAAATATTAATATTGTTCTGAAACAGTGGCCAGTCTGACGGAGCAAAAAATATATTGTCGGCAACCATCGACCGTAACGTGGTTTCAATATTCATTGAAAGAGATTTCACACCGTTATACCCTTAATGTAATTTCTATAAACATATGCATTTCTCCCACTACTTCTCTCTTTTGCTATTCCTTTTCCATCTACATACACTTCTAATATATAATGTATTTTTGCCTATTCGAAACAAACCAATATCACGTATACATGTGACTTTAATATAAAGAGAAGAAATTTAGATGTTATTCATTGGATTCGAGGTAACGCTTGACTTGCTAACAAAATGGCTTGTCTCTTTTACCTGAGGCATTTACTGTTCGGGTTCAAATTCTAACGAAAATAGCAGTTCCTTATGTGGATCATATAAAACTTATTTAATTTGCTGGCTTAAAAAAAAAAAAAAACAGATCAAAAGCATGAACCAGAAATAAGCGCCAACGTGGATAATCCATGTTTGAAATAATAAAAACTCTTGTCTTGAATATTAATAAACGTTTGATAATATGGTCTTCCAATATGTTTCAACAAAAGTGATGATGCTCAGAGTAAGTAAGGTTTTCATTACAGGCCTGGTGTCGGTCGCTGTCGACTAAGTAACAATAACAGCAAATCAATACAGACCTATTGCATTGAACACATTAAAATATCTAAATGTTTCTCGTAATTTTTCAGTTTACATTAGTAATAAATGGATTTGAAATAAATATATATTATGACATACGTTTCTATGTTATATTTAACGAATTCTGTTAGAAACTGAGTTATTATTTTAGGCACAGCCATGACTGCATAACATTAAGTGTGCTTCCCAGCAACAGGGTTTCGGGTTCAATCTCACTGCGTGGCAACTTCGGCAAGTTTCCTCTACTCTTGCCTCCACCCGACCAAAGACTTGTGGGTGGATTTGTTGGACAAAAATGGAAAGATCCCCGATGTATATATATATATATATATATATATATATATATCGAGTAGGTATTTCAAGACTAACAACCCGTTATCGAATTCAGTATAAGTACGACTGTCAGAATGAAGTGTTAGCTGAGTATAGAACGGTAATAAGAATGAGAGATATAAACAGATTATTTCATGAACTTCATTAGCTTACAGTTATTCCTGCTTTACGATGCAGTGTGCAGTG
>NC_142930.1:40075083-40085083 GCF_046866305.1 Octopus bimaculoides | reverse complement strand
AATAATAGTAATAATAATGATAATAATAATAATTATAATTCATGATTGAATGGCTGAAAATTAAAGAAACCAGTATGAATGAACGCGACACTCTCCCCAAAATTCGCAATTCTAACCAAAACCTGAAAATAATTGGTAAAATCCGCCTTGCACTTAAGGATATAATTTCAGCTAATGATGTTGATATTACAGATCTCAACCACCTGTACTATGCATCCGCAAAAATCTCAACGGTTCTATGTGGTGAAAAGATTAGAAAACGACAACACTCCCACAAAAAGCCTTCTTGGCAAGAGCGCATTCAACACCAAATTAAGCTACTTAGATCTGACATAGAATGTTTGAAAAACCTTAAATTTGATAAGAGTATCAAACCTACAAAGACCCAAAAACTAAAGAAAAAATATAATGTGAAAACCATAGTTGACATTGATACCACTATAGAAACCATCAAGCAAAAGTTATGTGCTAAAGCTGCCCGCATAGCAAGGTATGAAAAGCGTGTTAGATTCTTCAGAGATGATAACATGTTCAAAAATAACCCCAACAATTTCTACAGGAAGATAGGGAAAACACCTGTAACAATAAAGTCTGCCCCATCAAAAGAAGAAGTGCAAGAATTTTGGAATAAAATCTGGGCAGAAGATAAAACACACAATGAAAAGGCCCCTTGGATTGATAGAACATCTACATACCTAGACTCCTTAGAGGAGCAAAAGTGGGAGGGGGTCAAGGTAGAAGATATAAGATCTGCTCTAAAGAGGTCAAGCAAATAGAAGTCTCCAGGAAAGGATAACATTCCTAACTTCTGGTTGAATGCCTTCCTAGAGAGCCATTAACTGCTAACAAAACTTTACAACGATGTTTTGCAAAATCCTAGTTTGATGCCCTCTTGGCTAGTTAATGGTTTAACATTCCTGCTTCCAAAAAATGAGGAAACAAACGAACCAAAAAATTATTGACCCATAACCTGCTTAACAACAATGTATAAGACGCTAACATCTGTCCTAACCGAGTACAACTATAGTTTTTTAATAGAAAGTAGCATATTCCCTAATGAGCAAAAGGGATGTAAACGTGGATCTTATGGTTGTAAAGATCAGCTACTCATCAATAAGATGATCTTAGAAGATTGTCACAAGCGACACAAAAACTTGTCAATAGCCTGGATAGACTATAAAAAGGCCTTTGATAGCCTACCACATAGCTGGATTAGGAAATGTCTGGAAATGTATAAAATAGCTCCTACTCTGCGAAACTTTTTATCTGTAAGTATGAGATCATGGAGAACCACAGTGACGTTGAACAATGACAATGAATCTCTAAATGCTGAAGATGTAAGAATTTCATGTGGCATTTTCCAGGGTGACTCACTATCACCACTCCTCTTCTGTTTAACCCTAATACCGCTCTCAAAATTGCTCAATGATGCACAGTATGGTTATAAAATATTTGATAAAAATATAAATCATCTCATTTACCTGGATGATTTAAAGCTCTTTGCAAAAAATGACCAACAACTCAAAGGCCTACTAACGATTGTTAAACAATTCAGTGATGACATCAGGATGCAATTTGACCTTGATAAATGTGCAAAAGCTACATTTATCAAAGGAAAAATTACAAAAACATCTAATGTGAACCTTGACCAGCAAAATGTCATAAAAGAGTTAGAACCAAGGGAGAGCTACAAATACCTAGGGGTAATTGAAGCGGACAATGTCAAGCATTCAGTGATGAGGGAAAGGATCAGAAGAGAATGTTATCGCAAGGTGGGAGCAATACTGAAGACAGAGCTGAACGCGAGAAACAGAATCGAAGTGATCAATGCTCTAGCCATACCAGTCGTGACTTACAGTTTCAATATCGTTAACTGGTCAATTACTGAAATATGTAATGTTGACAGAACAATACCAAAACACCCTAAGGCAGATATAGAACGTCTTTATCTGACAAGAAAAGAGGGAGGCCGAGGACTTCTCCAGCTTGCATTAACAATGAAGGTAGCCACAATTGGCCTAGACACCTATCTGAAAAACTCTGAGGACTGGATGCTAAAACTTGTCTCAAAACATGAAAGCAAGAAAGCATCTTACTCAGTAACAAAACAGGCAAAGGAATATCTAAATGAATTCCAATTGCAACAAATTCAAGAATTAGACGAACTAGAAACACCTGCAGAAAAAGCTAAGCGCTTGAAAACCTGTGCTAAAATTGCTGCCTTAGATATATGACTGAAAATGGCATGGAAAACCTCTCAATGGCAAATACCCAAAGAGAGCGAATAATGCAGATATTGACAAAGCCCTTACCCATCAATGGCTAATGGCCTCTGGCTTGAAATCAGAAACAGAGGGGTTTATCATAGCAGCCTAAGATCAATGCCTACCTACAAAGAACTACCAGGCCAACATATTAAAGAACGGCAGCTCCCCATTATGTCGTATATGCCAACAACAAAATGAGACCATCGATCATGTTGTCTCCATGTGCAGTCTCCTTGCGCCTACAGAGTATCTCAACAGACATGATAGAGCTGCACAATATATTCACTGGGTAATATGCAAAAATCTTGACTTGCCCCATGATAAAAACTGGTGGGAACACAAACCACCCCCAGTACTTGAAAATGATCACATCGCACTCCTCTCGAACTTCACCATTCAAACTGACAGAAAGATAGACGCAAATAGGCCAGACATCATACTGAAAGACTTCAGACAAAAATCATGCCTCCTCATTGATATGACTGTCCCAATCGATATAAGACCTACCAAAAACTGAGCAAATATAACGATCTTGAAATAGAAATTAGCAAAATGTGAAATCTGAAGACGAAAACAATACCTATTGTCATAGGTGCCCTGGGAATGACAGCGAAACGGGCTGATTATTACCTAGCTCAGATACCAGGAAACCCCAAAATGGCTGAAGTTCAAAAGATAGTGCTCATGGGAACTGCCCATATCCTACGTAAAATACTGTCTATGTGATCTCAAATTTTAAAACAAACACATAATTTTGTTATGGTTTCTTAAACATTCACTAGAACAAAACTGTACAAATCCAAATATATGGTACCCTAGGCATAACACCTACATGAACTTCTAACTTGTTGTCTCTTGAGGTCTCTGGGTGAGACTTGGATCCAACTTGTACAAATGTAAAACAAAAGTCAAACATAAAATAATAATAATAATAATAATAATAATAATAATAATAATAATAATAATAATAATAATAATAATAATAATAATAATAATAATAATAATAATAATAATAAAAGGGAAATATGTTGCCTGTAGCAAACAAGCAGATATGGACCAGAAGTACACACATCAGTGGTTACGGAAATCAGGGCTAAAGGCAGAGAGTGATGGTTTTATCCTGGCTGTTAAGATCAGAGCTTGTTGACCCGGAAGTAACAAACCAATGTCATGAAAAATGGTGTAGACCCAAATTGTCGACACTGCAACGATAAGATAGAAACAGTAGACCACTAAATCTCTGGATGTAAGGTTTTAGCACCAGTAGAGTACAAATCAAGACATGGTAGATTTGGCTAATATCTACATTGGATAATGTGTCGGCATTATAAAATCAAAACTGCTGACAAATGGTAAAAGTACCACCCTGCGGCTGTAACTGGGGGGGAAAATGTAACTATTCTTCGAGACTTCACAGTATGTACAGACCGGACCATCCTGTATACTGATTGACTTGATCCTGCCCTGTGAACATAATATCACGTCAAAAGAATTTAATAAGCGCAGAAAATATAAACATTTGCAAAACGAAATAACAAAGATGTGGTATCTCAAGACGGTCACCATAACAGTAATTGTGGGAGCAAAACATTATTTAAGAATAATTCCTTGCTTACCAAACATGCAAGAATTGCAAAGGTTTGTATTAACTGATACGTCACACGTACTGAGAGGAGCATTGTCACTGTGAATTTTCTTTCTTTTTACCCCATTATTTTATTTGTTTACTTTTTTTATTTTTTATTCTTTAATTTTTCTCTATTACATGACTGTGTAAAGGAACAGTCCGGTGTGGTTAATTTAATGGTCTGCCAATGTATACAGTACGTTTTTTCTGTCCTAGGTGTCAGGAAGACACTCGGAAAGAGATGGAAACAGAATTGAAAGAAGATGCTAATGAAAATAGCAACGATAACAACAGCTATAATAATAATAAGCATCGGTCGATGCCCGTCCATATAGTGCATCATGTGTCAAATTATGAAAAGTGATCTTTTTCTTTCTCAATTTGTGTTAACAGCAGCTGTTCTATTCACTCTGCGACCAATTATTTCGTCAGATAGCAAAAAATCCATGTCTTGTATATTAGTAATGTAATACTGGAGATTATGACGTTTTGCGAGCGTTTGATTTGGATATAAATTAAATGATATGTAGTGGCAGCGAAAATCAGCTATTGACAATCCCATTATAGTTAGGTGTGTATACAAACAAACCGATGCGTGATTAATTTGCCTGTACCTAAAACACACAATATAAATAGGTGAGTAGGTACAAGAGCTCGTGAACTTGAATTGCCATTAGATGTGAATAATCTTACGAACTCGATTGACTTGTGTTATGTCTGAGAGCTGAAAAGATGAAACAGTGCCAACAATTTGGTCACAATATGGTGAATAAACAATAGAATGAAATGATAAAGTATAGTTTAAGATGCACCAAATTGCATCTACAATAGATGTCTGAAATTTTCGAAATATGTTTCGTTATTTTTGACTGAGAAGACTCGATGCGTGAAAGGGGAAGGGAAGCTGTACACACGCGCACACACACACACACACACACACACACACACACATATCTACAGCACACTCATACTTCAAACTGTACTGACCATTCCCCTACGCACATGTGAGGAAACACACTACAGAAAAGACAGCCACTCGTACTACCAAATTCTCCCTACAACAGTAAGGGGCACAAAGTTAACTCACACACACACATATAAACAGCCAAAACCACACGCACAGACTGATCTAGGCTGTCCAGTTCTGCCGCAACTTTTGTAAATATCTTCATGTCGTCCATGAATAGCAAATGGCTCAGTTTTCTTCCCTCTTCCCACATCATACGCCAACTTTGTTTCCTGCAGTATTTCACTCAAGAGCATAATTGCCAACAGGAATCTGCCCTTGAAAGATTCCTCTCTTGGTTTTCCTCTCCCCTAATACTTGCTTCCCTGCTGTCAATTCCGTTCTCCAGCATTTCATGCTATTCCATAAAAAATGTTCTCATATTTTCTGCTTCTCAGTACATGTTCTTATTATCCATGAGTATGTTATCATATCATATGATTTGCGATAGTCGATCCATGCCATGCTCAGGTTTGTATGTCTTCTCTTGCAGTTCGTAAAATTTAGATTACCAATTAAGAATTGATTCTTCGTTCCCCGGCTCCTTTTTTGGCACCCCTTCAGTTCAATGGGTAGCAGCCGACTTTTTCCCAAGTATTTATACAGTTCACTGTTCAAAGCACCTGACATTAGTTTCCACATTATCGGAACGCACATTATTGGTCTAAAGATAGATGCAACATTTCCCTTTTCAAGATCCTTGGCATATAACAATGTTTCCCTTTCTCACCCAACAAGGTATTGCACCTTCTCGAAAGAACTCATCTTGCTATTGTGCTATCCTTTCTTGGAGTCCTATCAGATTCTTCATCCGATAAACTTGATACCAATCCGGTCATGGGCTCTTGCAATTTGGAGATTTATTTAACTGAAATTTTTATTCTTACTGTAGATATATTTATGTCTTCTTGGACTTCTATATTTCTTCTATATTTCTTCATACAGCCAATTAGCTTCATCATTATGCTCTACATGTTGGTCCCAGATCCCTCTTTATAATGCCTTGCTTTCCTCTGCATCTGATATCAGTGTTACTTGAATTTTCCACCCAGTTCCTAAAACAGTTTCTTCAGATTTGCTTCAAACAATGTTATGCCCGAACTGCAATTTTTTTCTATTATCATATCTTTCCAGCTTTGTTTTGATTCCTCCTACACTTCGTTTAACTTCTTCCAATATCACATTATAACTTTTATCTCTTATTCTATTTGTTCTTATCGGCATTATTCTTAAGTTTTCGTTCTGCAATTCCCCTATTCTCAATCTATCAATTTGTCCTAAATGCCTTTCTAACTTAATTTGCTTCTCACAAATTCTACGCCAGTAAGTAGGGTTCTTTACGTTGTATTTATTCTTTTATTTTGTAACCAAATCTATCTGCAGCAACCATAGCTATATCCCAAATAATCTTGTTAGTTTCATTTTTATTTCTCGTCTGGAATAGTCCAAGAAGCGGATCTAACTGTTTGTTTCCAACGTTGAGCCTGCGTCGACCATTGTACCTCAGGTTGTGGGGTTCTTGACCCTTGTCTTTTCTAATATAACGACACAGTGTCCTAACTACGTCTTGTTGGTCATCATCGTATACTTGTGACATAGCTCTTCTGCTTCATTTGCTGAGAATGCATTTCCGTTAACAATTTATTCTATATCTTCACTGCCGCTATCCAGTTTTCTGTTGTCACTGGGCATTTTATGTGTTGGTGAAGTATTATTTCTATCTTCTATTTTCTTCCTTATTTCTTCTATTTCCATATCAGTTAACAACCCTTTGCTATTATTGCTCTTGCTTGGCTGTTTAACCGTTGTTCACTTGTCTCGAAGAGTCCTGTCACATTCCAGTTTGCTTTCATTCATTGTCGGAATCCCCTTCTCCTGGATTCACTTCTGATCCAGCATTTAATTAACTTTCGGTTTGGTCCTTATCCCACCTTCTTTGCATCTGGCTTTGTGTAGAAGCAGTCTCTGAATGACGTACGGGCCTGCGCTGCTCAACCACAGGGCAGATGACGGGCGAAAGGCATTCACCTTTGTCTCCAACCTCATTAACACCATTATTTGATATATTAATGTTAGATATTTACCCCAACATTGTGGTATGTGTTTTAAGGTTAGCCACCAACTGATATTTTTATAGACACACCATATATACTAAAATTGTCAACCAAGAATTAAGAGCTGTTACCAACCACAAGTTGGACCTCTTCACTTCACATTTCTGTGTGCTGGGGACCATGATCGTTATTCTCATTAGGAGAGAGGTGGACGTCAGTTCGTCACACATCTTTACTCAAATATTGCTCCATAGTTAAGTCCCGATTAGGGATCCCTTCACCTTCATCCCAGGCATGAGGGCCGTTGGACACTGACAGCTTTTGAACACTGTGAGAATGGAGTCCTATCTATTCCTGTTTTAAATCAGTGTTCCTCTTCTTCTTCTTCTTCTTCTTCTTCTTCTTCTTCTTCTTATTATTATTATTATTATTATTATTATTATTATTATTGTTCAGTAGTTTTATTTTTATAACGTGCTTTCACTTCACTACTGAGCGCAGCTTTGTGCGCCATGGGTATGTGCTGTGTTTTTCTGTGGTGCTCTTATGTTTACTGTATTGAAAGTGTTTTGCGTAGAATGTGTGCAGTACCCAGTAGTGCAATTTTCTGTATGTTATATATATATTTGTAAGTCCTGGTGCTTTTGTTATGTATTTGAATATTTTTTTATTATACCTAAGGCACCTACTATGATAGGAATTGTTTCTGTTTTTAGATTCCACATTCGAGTTATCTCTATTTCCAGGTCTTTGTATTTTGAAAGTTTTTCCATTTCTTTTAGAGAAACGTTGTCATCTGCTGATATTGATACATCAATTAGAAAGCATTTGTTTTCTTCATGATCTTTGACAACTATATCTGGTCTATTGCCTTAATTTCTCTATCTGTGTGTATTGGCATATCCCAGAGTATGGTTGCTTTCTCGTTTTCTGTGACCTTTTCTGGCGTGTGTTTATACCATCTTTTTTCTGTTGTTATTCCATAGTGTTGGCATAGCTTCCAGTGTATATAGGTCCCAGCTCTGTCGTGTCTGTGAATATATTCCTTCTTAGCCAGAACTGGGCAGCCAGAGATAATATGATTTATTGTTTCTTGTCCATCTCCACATATTCTACAGCTACTTGTTATGTTTCTTTTCATTATGTGTTTTTGGTAATTTCTGGTGGGGAGGCTTTGGTCTTGTGCAGCAATTAAACATCCTTCAGTCTCTGCTTTGACTCCTGAGCTTCTCAACCATTGCTGGGAGTTTTCTCTGTCTATTTCTTTTGCATTTAGTTTAGCCCAGTATTTACCATGTAGGGGTTTTTCTTGCCATCGTTTTATCATGGTTCGTTGCTGTTCTAGTTTTAGTTGGGATTTCATTTGTTTTATAGCTTTTGTTGTTTCTTCTTCTTCGTATTTGTTAGGTAGATTGATTTCTTGTTTGTATTTGTCAGCTTCCTTAAATACTGAAAACAGTTTTTTGTTTTGCTCGTGTTTTGTGGCTATTTGTATTAGTTTTCCTTGCTTCTGGAGTAGGTATTTTTGCAATCCTATGGTGGTTATTTTATAATAGTTTTCTAGCTGTATAAGATCCCTGCCACCTTCTGTGCGTTGTATATATAGCCTTTCTATGTCAGATTTTGGGTGGTGCAACCTATATCCTGTCATTATTTTTTCTTGTTATCCTCAATCTCTGCGATATTATTGCAGTAAAAGCTTTGTAGATCGTAGGCAGACAAGTTATAGGTCTATAGTTTTGTGGTTTCTCCGTTTCCGTGGATTTGGGGTATAAGAAGGTTTTCCCTTTCGTGAGCCATTCAGGCATTGTCTCTGGCTCTGCTAGTATGTTGTTAAAGTTTTCTGCCAGCTTTTTATGCATTCCTGGCAGGTGTTTTAACCAGAAATTGGGGATCTTGTCGTGACCAGGTGCATTCCAGTTGCTTAGTCTCTGCAGTGAATGGGTGACCTCCTTAGTTGTTATAGGGGCCCAGAGTTGCTCAGGTGCTAAGTTCGTTGTTTTAATGGTCCTTTTGTGGGGTTGTTGCTTCACCGACCATATTTGTTTCCAGAATTTTTTCAGTTCTGCTGTTGGTGCTGCAGTAATGTCTATTTTGTTCTTACCCAGTTCTTGGTAGAGTTTTTTAGGGTTGGATTTGAACTGTTTGTTTTGTTCAAAGAAACGTTGGCGTTTCTCACACCGGCGGATCCTTTGTGCTTTGGCAAGGATGTCTTGCTTTAGTTTTTCTTTTGCCTCAGGTAAGTCTTTTTCTGTAATGCTGTATTTGTACAGTATTTTTGTTTTCTTCTTCTTACTTAGTTGTGTTGATAGTTTACTAATTTCGTTGAGAATCGATAAATCTTTTCTCGTTTTTTTAATTTTGTTTTGGATGTTATTTATCCACAAGGTCTGTTTGGGTGGTAGAACTCCTGTTCGGATGGGTTTGAGTGAGTATCCTGCTTCTTTTGTGGCTGCAGTGGCTGCCGCATATATAATGTCATTTAGCTCAGTGATATTGCCTGTTGTTTCTGTGGTTGTTAGCTCCGTGACGGCCAGATTTATGCTATTTATTATTGATGTTGTTTTATTGTCGATTTTGATTTTTGGGAGATATAATCTGTGGTCCATTCTAAGATCTGTGGTTTTCAGTTCTTTGGTTATTCTCATTTTCATAGTATCGTAAATATTAGGTTTCCCTTCGTTATTCCCAGGCTTTAGATTTGTTTTGCCTTCCTTTTCATTCATATGTTTGTCTGTGGTGTTCTGGATTGGTGCTTTTTGTACACGTTTATACATCTCTACGGTCTGGGTATGTGTTTTTTTGTTTATTTGGTTTTTGCCGGAAACGTTACGTTTGTCCTCGTGTTTTGCTATCTCAGTGTTTATATTATTATTTGGCATTGCTGTGTGACTACTATCTAGATTTTCCTGATGTATTTTTCCTTTCAATTGTTCTATTTCTATTTCTGATATTTATTTTTCTTGCTTTTAGAATATATCTTCTTATGTTAGCCTGTGTGTTAGGGTTCATTGTTTTATCGAGGTCTATATTTACATTATTTTTG